>NC_084558.2:12555827-12578327 GCF_033978685.3 Nerophis lumbriciformis | reverse complement strand
ATAACTTTGTTTTCCAGACATGGTAAGGAAGAAAGTGAGTGTGAAGGACAGTTCGGCGAATATGTGGATGATGTCATTAAATTAAAGAAAGAAATCATTCTGTTCATAACTCTTATGGACGGAATTTCTAGGCGCTGTCAGGGCGTTGAGGGGATCTTGTTTGGTGGCTGCAGGATTAGGTCGATCGGTTCGCAGCCGAGCGTGAAGCGACTGTGATGAGAATCAGCACCTCCAAGTCCGAGTCCATGGTTCTCGCCCGGAAAAGGGTGGAGTGCCATCTCCGGGTTGGGGAGGAGATCTTGCCCCATGTGGAGGAATTCAAGTACCTTGGAGTCTTATTCACGAGTGAGGGAAGAGTGGATCGTGAGATCGACAGGCGGATCGGTGCGGCGTCTTCAGAAATGCGGACGCTGTATCGATCCGTTGTGGTGAAGAATTTACCGGTCAATCTACGATCCCATCCTCACCTATGGTCATGAGCTTTGGGTTATGACGAAAGGACAAGGTCATGGGTACAAGCGGCTGAAATGAGTTTCGTCAGTCTGATGGCGGGGCTCTCCCTTAGAGATAGGGTGAGAAGCTCTGTCATCCGGGAGGAGCTCAAAGTAAAGCCACTGCTTCTCCACATGGAGAGGAGCCAGATGAGGTGATTGGGGCATCTGGTCAGGATGCTACCCGAACGACTCCCTAGGGAGGTGTTTAGGGCACATCCGACCGGTAGGAGGCCACAGGGAAGACCCAGGACACGTTGGGAAGACTATGTCTCCCGGCTGGCTTGGGAACGCCTCGGGATCCCCTGGGAGGAGTTGGACAAAGTGGTTGGGGAGAGGGAAGTCTGGGCTTCTCTGCTTAGGCTGCTGCACCCGCAACCTGACCTCGGATAAGCGGAAGAAAATGGATGGATGGATCATCCATAACATGACAGCGCGTGTAGTCGACTTGATCAAGCAGTTGGAGCATATCACTACTAGTCTGCACCGTACTGAAGCAGAATGAGTCTCGCGCCAGTCAAGGATGTTAAAATAATATCTAAACAGTGGATATTTATCAATCAAAATATGGAAGAGTTGCTGATGGTATGTTTGATGGGGAAACAGCTGAAAGGAGATACCGAAGAAGTCCACTTTCCGAAGGTACGGTAAATGCTGTACATTATAATTACATTCTACTGTATCGTTATTATACAATACTTATTTATAAGTCATTTTTTTGTTTCATAGAAGGCATGTTAAAATGGCGCAGTTTCTTGGGGCCCGGTAGAGCACCAATTAAACGGTCTTCAGCTCATTGTAATGGGCGACTATTTGATATACAAGTGTTTTGAGTTGAGAGCTCCGTCACAGAACCAATGAAGCTATTAAGTTGAGGTACTACTGTACTGAATTTGGCAGTTTCACTAGCTTTTAACTATAATCATAAAAGTCAAAAAATGAAGACATCTTCAAATATTTCATTCTTTGTAGTCAATCCATAGCAGGATCTTCATAACATACCCGAGAAATGAAAACAAACTCTGTGTTCTTCTAAAACGGTCTGTTTATTTAATGCTTTCAAGACAATTGGTCCACTTAAGTATTTATTAACTTCCAACCAGGGAGGGCAGAAAACAAATCAATAAAACATAAAAACAGGAAAACAGATATCATAAAATACAGCAACGAAAAAAACCATAAGAGGCCTTGTTTGTCCACTTTCTTATTACAACCCTGGTTTTCTTTCTTCTTGAAATGAATTCAAATAACCAATAATGTCCAAACCGATAAACGTGTGAATCATTATAGGGACTGTGTTGGCGTGTTTGGGCTGGGACTCAAACAAAAACGGAAGGTTCACATGACTATCAGTGGAGCTGACGTTTTTCTGTGGCTTGGAGGCAGAAAAAATACAATACATATTTGTATAAGAACATTATTCATACTTCTATGGAAGGGTGAAAGATGGTATTAACTGTGGATGCCTCCAAAAAAAAACACTGTAAAAAAAAAACAACAACAAAAATCAGTGCAAGTGAGGAGTTTTAAATCTGCCCAACCCAGTCAACCAAACCACTGAAAACACCCCTCGCTCTACCATCACTTATCTAAAATTACCTTAGCGGGGGTGTTTACGTATTATAATAGGTTATCAGATATCATATACTGTATATAGTAAGCAGGATTATACAATAAAAGGAATCTTTTTTTAATAGGTGTACTATATCGAATAAGGCGCTATGCAGGAGTATATAAGCCTGTATGTATGCTTAAAAACGGCGCAGCACAGGCAGTAAGCAGAGAAGTTTGTCCACGATGCATAAGATTCTTAAAATCGTTAACAGCAATCCTAAAACCGGTTCTAGTATGGGGAAGTCCACATTTGTCTGCTCACTGCCTCCCAGACAGGTTGTGCATGCTGCATACACACACGCATATTTACCCGTCATATTCATACATGGATACATATATAGGTATACATTGCAATAAACATACATATATCAATAGCATATAGAAGAGAAATAGTCAATAGCAATCATTATCGTATTTATAATACTATTGGGGAGAGTAGTGTACGAATACAATCCTCAAAGTAGCTAAATAGTGGGCTGTTCCAGACCATGGCTCGTTAGCACAGCAACACAACTTAATCCAATTAATCTATTTTTCTTCCCTGCTTTTAATCCTCATACGCAACAAAAACCTGGCCTGGAAGAACCCACGCAGAAGGAAAAATTACAACATAAAAAAAATATAAAGAAAAAACACTATAGTAATCTAGTTCAGCGATACATGTCATATAGTACTTCAATAACAAGAACTATGTAATCAATACAGGTTTGTCGGGTTATATATTTATTAAGCTTAGTTGCTAAGTTATCATTTATTATTAGTAGTATAGCATTATATGTAAATATGTTGTGTGTATGTGTGTGTATCAACATTGTATAGGCATACATCCCTTGTGTCTGTATGCATATTAAAGGCATGAATGAGATGGCAGGTAGATATCCTGCGTGTGTTTGTTGCTCATAGGCACAAAAAAAAAAATGGTGTGGTTCCCCGAATGTTGTTCTTTGTTCGACCATCGGGACCACAGATGATATTTTGGTGGATGTGAGGAAATATTTACCCCAATAGGACTGAAGGCGTGTCAACTTGCCTTAATGTTCAAAATCACAATCAACAAGAAAATATAATTTCAATATTCAATTCATTTATTCTAGGAATGCTTTTCAGCTCAGGCTAGTTAGCCTATGTCATTTTTCTTAAAGTATAACAACAGAATATTCTGCCTGGGGGCTTGACACGTTGCTTCAGTCCGATTAAAGTATTAAATTTTTTTTATGTCATGATTCTTTGTATGCTTCAGCCATTAGCACTATGTACGTTACTTTAGTGCATATGCCAGGATGAATTTAAAACAAAGTGGAAAAGGGGTGTAAAGAGGACCATTATTTTGCTCACGATTTTGGAAATGTAAGAAGACTTACATACCTCTTACAACAACAGCATAATTTTGGATCAATTATAGTTCCCCCCCCCCATTTTAAAGGCTCGTGCAGGCATTACATTCAAACTGCTCTACCAATATGGCAGACGATATGAGGAAGCACACATTCCTGTTAAAATATTTTGACACTCTTGCTGTTATTGGTTGTACAGTAGCTTCCACACCTGTTTATGGTATTCATTCCCCCCGCGTATTTGTGGATTTCTTTAGATTTATTTAAAATAAAAAAGAGTGAATAGTGGCCTAAATAGAATGTGGTTTGATGGCACCATCTTCTATCTATATGAATCCAACAGAGGGCACTGTCTCACAAGTCAAATACATTCAATATTTTCCAGCAGGAAGATGCTTTACATCATATGCAGGTATTAATTTGTTAATGTGTTTAACTTAATGTTAACATGCATTTAATAACTGTGAGAGACTATGGTATCACAAATAGGCTTTTTTTTTTAAAGGGCTTCTATTGTGCGAGACCATTATTCGATTATTTGTGGTCCCGGAATGTAACCACTACGGATAGCAAAGGATTTACTGTAATGCAGCTGTACGAGTGTGGAGTGTACACCAGGGCCTTCTTTTAAATAGCCATTAACAACACTAGGAGCTTTTATTTTGGCACTTCTCGGTCAAAATGTCAACTTTTAGCATGAGAGCTCCATTTTTCATGATACTTTTTTCCAATTGAACAATGAGAACCACGGCCAGCGTGCTCATTTAAGAATTGCTTTTTGCTGCGAGGTTTTAAAAACAAAAAAATAACCTCATAAAAAGGAGGTGCCTGGTGGACACAATTTTTAGCATGTTATCATGATCATACTTATCATACCTACAGTACAAAGGGACTCATGGGGAACATAAAGGAAGATGCTGCTGAAACAAACAAAGCTTCCTCCAAGTACTGATTGATGGTTATTGTGTGGCGTAAATATGTAATACAAGTGTGTGTTTGTGTGTTGTATTTGTTACATCAGCTCCCATACGGCCGGCTGGCTGGCTGTTAGGAGGTTAAACTGGCAAGATGACAGACTGTTCAGTTGTAGGTGGTGGGACCGGCTGCTCTGGTCTCTGTTGACAACGATCAGCCGACTGGAGTCTCAGAGGTCGTCTCCATCGGACAACCGCCGGCCTCCCTGAAACACACCCACACGTATGTATATAAATTTCTGCTTAAGTCAATAGAATAACAACTTTGTGGCCATTTCCAACAACAAAGAAGGCGATAGGTGAGCAGATAACACAAAAACTACTAACCCGGTCCATAACTTCAGGAAAAAAATTATTTAAAAAAAAATATACGAATCCTATTCAACTTCAATTTAGTATACCGTATGTGTGTATGCAGAATCAAATGCCGAATCTAAATGCAATACATTTTAAATAGTTTAACCCCAATCTGATCCAGATTGTACATTTTGCAGCAATCTGACATGGACAAATGTACTGATGGTATGAGATATTTAATCCAGACATGATTAAATATCTCAAATCAAACTAAAAACTAAATCTTATTTATACACAGTGTAGGGCTGGACAATCAAAAATTTGATTTCGATTATGGCTTCCCACGATCATGAAAGTATAATAATCGAAAATAACGATTAATGGGCCGTGCAACGTGCATGCAAATTCCAAAGCTTGTAACGGTGAAACGGATGAGGAGCAAATGAGTGAAAAAGCATATCTACTATAAATTTGGGATCTTACAATGGTTGCTACTTATTATTTGACACATCGCTAGCATGCCTAAACAATAATCATTCAACTCAACAAAAAAATAAGGCAAATGATTTCCGCGTTGACCTAACAGCAGAAGGAGTTAAAAATAAATAAAATAAAACTGAATCCTCTGTTAAATGCAGAATATCACGGAAATGGACATACATGTGAGTGAAATGCTGTCATTGTGAGAAGAAGTAACATTTGTTTGGGAAAATAATTTGTACGGGACAACTCATTCATCTCCTTAACCCACAACTGCCCTGTCCTTAATGTCGCGACGGTCACTTGAAACAGCGACTAAACTACAAAGCTAAAACTAGCAAGAACAATCCATACACCCACAACACATCTTATCTGCTTGTGTTTTTGTGAACTACATCATCCATGTAAGATCAACTTACAAATATGACAGCAGTCGTCTCTCTCTCTTATTTTTTTTACATTTTATTTATTTATTTCTTAAAAACAGCCTCAAAGTCACCTCTCCACGTCAAGCTGAGGACAACAGCTCACTTCCCCCCTTCACAATAATAGCGCGGTGCACCACATCCGGTCTAACTGCGCTAACAACTTAAACGTTTAAAAAAAGCTAAATAAATATTAAACACATTTATTATGCTTTGACCTAAAATACTGGTCAAAATTGTCCAAAGATTTATTGCACCAATAAATGTGAGCGATTGTGCATTTAAATAAACATTTTATAACATTTTATTTGACACAAAAAGCACACAATCTATGGTGGTTAAATAAGTGCAAAAGGTAAAAAAACTGATTTAAAAGCAAACTGGAAAAACAGAATTGTATTGTTTTTTTATATTGCTATTGTTATTTAAATTTATTGTTATTGCTATTGCTATTATTTTACTTGTTGTGGTTTGTTTGTTACTAATTTATATCCGTTTTTTTAAACTATATTTAAAGTTGAGTTTTGGTGGTACAATAAATTCTCATGTTTTCAAATTAATTAATAATCGTGTAAATTGTGATTACAATATCAATCAAAATAATTGTGATTATTATTTCTGCCACAATCTTCCTAATACAGTGGTACCTCAACTTCAGAGGGCTCCAACTTAAAGAGTGTTTTGATAAGAGCTGTCTCTCAACTAATTGTTATGCTTTAAATTGCAATCCCGCCAATAGTTGGTGTATAAACTGTCACAGTGAACACCGTAAAATTTGCCTGAAACATCTGATCTTACTCACTTGCATTAGCTTTTAGCTGGACATCGACATAACTTTAGTTTTTCAGCAATGGGAAGGAAGAATGTGAGTGTGAAGGACAGTGATGAGAAACGTAAGTGGATGAATTAATAGAATTAAAAAAAAATCTTTAAACACAAATCAAGCTTGTCGCCAACTTGGTGAGCGTATCACTGCTAGCCTGCTCCATACTGAAGCAGAATAATTTTAATGTCAGCCAATAATGTTAAAATAATACCTAATGGGAAATATTTATCCATTAAAATTTGAAAAAGCGGAGATACTGTACCTACTCAGTGGCCTAGTGGTTAGAGTGTCCGCCCTGAGATCGGTAGGTTGTGAGTTCAAACCCCGGCCGAGTCATACCAAAGACGATAAAAATGGGACCCATTACTTCCCTGCTTGGCACTCAGCATCAAGGGTTGGAATTGTGGGTTAAATCACCAAAAATGTTTCCCGGACGCGGCACCGCTGCTGCCCACTGCTCCCCTCACCTCCCAGGGGGTGAAGAAGGGGATGGGTCAAATGCAGAGGACAAATTTCACCACACCGAGTGTGTGTGTGACAATCATTGGTACTTTAACTTTTTACTTTTTACTAAAAAAAAATAAAATTTAACCAGGAAAAGCTTATGTCATTTCAAACAGTTTGGTAATTGTCTTGTTCCGTGCTGTTAATTTGCTTATTTTATGTGATACAATTATTTTTAAATTAAGTATATATTACTCTACTTAAGATGGGCATAGTTAGTTAAAAATTGCACTTAAATTAGTCCTCCTTTGATTACATCTTTTGCGGTGTAATATTTTCAAGCTATAAAATCATCAAATTAGATGATATTTTATTACATTTTGTTCTAATACATGCAGATGATTTGGGATTATTAATATTTGAGCTTGTTTATTTGTTTTTCCAGTAACATGTTCTGCAAGGAACCAATTTTGTACTCTCATCACCAAAGCATAAAGCAGACGTATTGCTTTTTACACTCACAATAATCAAACCCTTGACAGAAGAAGGAGATAGCGGTTCAAGGTGATAGTAATCACTCACCATGCTCTCGCTGTAATCTGCTGTTATGGTGACCTGCTTGTCCTCGGGGGGCGGGGTCACTGTCGAACTGTCTGTGCGTCTATTCTGATTGGTTAGCTGCAGCCACAGCTCATACATTTGTTGCATGTCTCTCACTACATAGAAGGGAAAGAGACAAAGAGGAGTGAGATCTCAGGGACACCAAATGTGGCTTTGCAAGGCAACAATCAGCGGCGGCGAGGGAAAAACTTGAATTTGTAGAGGATTTAATTGTAGGCTGAAGTGCAGTCATCATGATTACAAATTAATAAAATGATGCATGAAAATGAATTGGTGTGCAATAGAATGAAAAGTGCAGCTTACAACTGTTGTTCTTCATGTACGTCCAGACGTCCCTCTCCTCCAGGCTGTGGGCAAACGAGCAGTTGCCAATATAGTGGCACTTTTTCTGCTTCATCACATGCACACACATCTATATGAAAGGAAAACAATTATGCCGATAGTTTTTACATACATTTGTACATGAGTTTTGATTTATTTATTTACATTTTAAGCAGGGCTGTTAAAAATAACAAGTTAACTCGTGATAAATCACAATATATAATTACACTAATCATGTATATATGCCAATTAATCACGCAATTTATTATGACTGTACATGCTCGTTTACCTTGACCTATATGCTCAGTGATCAGGTCAATGCACTCCGAATGGTGTGAGAGCTGGCAAATTTGAGTCCAGATTACATCCTGATTGGACTTCAGATAAACTAAGGTTTAAGGAAATAAATGATGTGCATTCATGTAAAACATTCTGAAAGAAATGTTTGTGTCCAAATATTGTGGTCTTTATTTAAAGTAAATTAAATTTATGCAGGTGAATAATAACCTATGATTAGTCCAAATTCAAAAGTGTGATTAATTCGAATGACGAAAATAATCATATGACAGCACAAATTGTAAGTTATCAAAATAAGTTGTAAAGAAAATCAAGTGAGGCAAGTTAAACTGCTTTTAAAGAAAGATATAAAAGGTAAACAAAAAAATTACAAAAACTCCCAAGATTCCAAAGGGTTTTAATTGGTTGCTTGGGTAAATCATAAAAAGCTCTACTGGTTCAAATATAAATAGACATAAAAAGCCAACAACACCTGCCCCTGTCAGCTGGTCTCAGCAAGGAAGGAGAAAAGGTTCTAAAGAAAGACCAAGGGGGCAGTGGCACACTCACGTCATATTGCTGTGGATAGGTGCGTGAGAATGGGAGAGGACGAACAACAACCCATTTCTTCTTCTCAAAGGATTTCACCAGCAAGACCCGACGCTCCTTCGTCCAGCTGGTGCACAGACAAATTATAAGTCAGGTGGTTTATTACTGCATGCTGAAATACCATTGTGTGTTCCAAGCACAGCCTCACCTGTGTCTTGCTTTGGCAGTGCAGTATTTAAGATTCTTGTCAGGCTCGTTCACCTGACCCTCCCTCCAGCATTGGCCGCACACAAACTTCATTTTCAGGTTGAGCGGACGACCCCGGGGCGGGCCGCCTCCCAACGCGCCCAGGCCTCCCATGGAGTGGATGCCACCGCCCATGCAGTCTCCTACATTGCCGCCTCCCATTCCTCCGATCGATAGGCTGCTGCTTGGGTGTGGAATATGGATGGGCTGAAAAAGAGGGAAATTAAATAAGTGCATTGACTGTGCCATTATACAGCTCCACATATATTCAGTTTCCTACCCTCTGTTGCTTCTGTGCATTCTGTTCCAGCCTTTGCCAGTGTCTTTTGGACTCCTGAACCATCTCTTCATGGGTTATACCTGCAAGAAACAGCATCATCCCTTAATAGAACTTAAAATTGTTGTTTTGTAAATATAGGAGCAGGCATAAATATACTAATAATGAATTAATAATAAATAATAAATAATAATAATAATAAAACTGTATTAATAAAAATACCAACTAATGATAATTTTAACAGTTTATTCACCTGTGTGATTAAATAAGCTCTAGTTGCAAGCGCTATATTAAACATTTTGACTTTACAAAGAATATTCAGTTTATAAATAACAATATGTCGTGTAGAACTGCACCACATCATAGGGGTGGGCAGTTTAATACAAATATCAAAAAGGTATTGATACCCTGGGTCATATCAGCATCGGAAAAAAGTTGAATGGATGCTTGCTTTTCAAGTGGGCAACCAAGTTTGTGTTTTTTGTTGGCACCATTCTCGCGCAAATTCGGAAAACTCGCTCCTCAGTGTTGATGGTCTCATTTTGTTACAAAGGTTTAAAACTGAAATATTCCCACACTGGTGCAGTTTCACTTGGTTTTGCGCCCCTTGAAGCCCGCAAACACACATGCCCATGGCGGTTATCGACGCTTGAAAAATTACCGACTTTATTTTCATTTATCGTTCGGTTAATTGAACATATCAAGTATTGGCCCAGGCCCAACCGCCGCCGCATGGAACGGAGGTCTACCACCATTAACGACTGAGGCGACTTCGGCATGCAAAAGGAAGAAGACAAAGACCGCGCCTAGAAAATGATGGTACTTGGCATTAGATTGATACCAAAATTTGCATATCACACAAACCAACTGCATCAAACTGATTGTCATGTAGCCATATAAGTTTGTCCATTTACCTGTGTCCTGCTGCAGCACCCAGCATTTGAGCTCTATGACAGAGTGTGCAAAGGAGCAGCTGTCCTCACGCTGGCAGCCGTAGCGAACCTCGTGGCGGCACACATCAAACTGGCAAAGCGGGTGGAGGGGACGCACCTTGCTGTAGCGCACATTGGCCGACCTCACCACATGCACTAGGCACCTGCAATGAGATTTGTGTTAATTCACATGACTTTATAATGTGAATTATGATTGGTCGAAAAGCAGCACACTCACTTGTTATCGTCAAACGGGTGTCGAGCTGTGAGATTTGAACAGACTGACAAGTTTTCTTTGCTGCGCTTGCTGATGATTCGGGGCTTACTATCAAAACACTCCTGCAGAAAGAGGAATGTCATACAAGAAACTCTTATCTGCTAAGCGTGAGGAGAAAGGACTAATTAATCTCACCTCACAGAGGAACATAAACATGCCCATGTGGAGCTGCAGCAGTCTGGTAACGCTAAGTGCACGTCTCTCCGTGCTACCCAGGGGGTCAAAAAGCAGCTCTCGGCTCAGCGCGCCCTTCCTCTCTTGTGTCCAAACATCGATTTCCTCCTGGCAGTATGCAAAGGTGCAGTTCTCGCCGTACTGACACTCCTGGCGCTCCTGCACCTCTGTGAGACATTAATATAAGGGGATATGGAAAGGTGGACATAACTCTGCTTTACTTATTTGTGAACATACCTTTACAGAGAACAAAGGCCCCTAAGAAGTTGTTCCGTGCAGGCCTGGGCCGAATCCTCTTCCAGGTGGGGTCGTCTGTGTTTTTCAGGCGACACAGCAGGACATCCCTCTTGCATCGATGTGCTGCCTCTGGTTGATATTTGTAGTCCATCACACGTGGACCTGGATGTGTAAAATGTACAAAACCCAGAACCAGTGAAGTTGGCACGTTGTGTCAATCGTAAATAAAAACATAATACAAGATACTTAACGTTGGAACTGGTAAACTTTGTTTTTGTTTGCAAATATTAGCTCATTTGGAATTTGATGCCTGCAACATGTTTCAAAAAAGCTGGCACAAGTGGCAAAAAAGACTTAGAAAGTTGAGGAATGCTCATCAAACACTTATTTGGAACATCCCACAGGTGAATAGGCAAATTGAGAACAGGTGGGTGCCATGATTGGGTATAAAAGCAGCTTCCTTTATGAAGCGTCAAATACGACAACTGCGACTCCGGATTGTTGAACAACTTAAGCTGTATATCAAGCAAGAATGGGAAATAATTCCACCTGAAAAGCTTCAAAAATTGTTTTCCTCAGTTTCCAAACGTTTACTGAGTGTTGTTAAAACGAAAGGCGATCTAACAATGGTAAAAATGCCCCTGTGCCAACTTTTTTGCAATGCCATTAAAATCTAAGTTAATGATTATTCGCAAAAAAAAATTGAGTTTCTCAGTTCGAAAATTAAATATGTTGTCTTTGCAGAGTATTCAATTGAATATTAGTTGAAAAGGATTTGCAAATCATTGTATTCTGTTTTTATTTACGATTTACAGAACATGCCAACTTCACTGGTTTTGTACAATGAGACAATTTCTTGCTTCATTATACTAAAATAGCTAGCAATCGCATAACCTAACCTATTCGGCTATAACAGGCATGGCAGGCCTGACGGAACTCATGTGTGCCAGCCAGAGGATTCCTTGACAACATGGAGAGGTTTGTTCCTGGACCATTCTGAAGACGAAATGAATGCAAAAGATATACCTTGTTAGTCAGAAATGGTTACTTTGACAAAAACAATGCAAATACTTCTAGATCATGTGACTCACTGCTTGTGCAGAGCTGTGGTTGCGCAGCCCAGGGATGAAGCTGTGACACACTCGTCCCCCTTCAAGACCACAAACACAAAATAATTGGAATGCTTCTTTAACAGTTCACATGGTTTAGCAAACATGCAGTGAAAATGTAATGCAACACTGTAAATGAATACCGGTTTTGTATTAATTTAACCCAAACTTCACTCACCAGGGAGAGTGTACTCCGATAAAGAGTCGATCCCACCAGCGATGACCCCGGTCTTCCCGTCTCCGTCCATCGCTCCAGTTGAGAAGCTCCCTCCCAGAGCGTCCTGCGCCTGGGTGGAACCCTGGTCTCGCTGGGCCAGCGGCGAGTAAGCTTCCAGGGGTGGCATGTCACTGATGGAGGTGCCGAAGAAGGTAGGGGCAAGCTGGGATGACGGGGCTGGAAGGTTGGGGGAGTAAGGAGGGCGCAGGCCCACGGCAGTGTTTGGAAGGTTAGTGGGGATAGCGCCTTGGACTGGACTCTACACCGGGATAAAAGCAAACAGAAGTAATCATCACCTTATTTCCCATGTGGTATCCCTACGGAGGCCTGTGATTGGCTGATTCACTAATTACTGTGTGTCATCTCTTGTAATACAATATATGTACAAGTGTCAAATAGATATTTCTAAGGCTGTCAAAGTTAACACGTTAACGAGGTAATGTACCTTTCCTTTAAGGACACTAATTTTTTTACACGCAATTAACGTGTGTGCGTGTGTGATCGTCAGTCCAGCCCGTGGCGTGGGAAGATGCAGCTGTTGCGTTAACTGAAACACTTCATAGTGGCCGGATGTTTTACAGTAAATAAAACAGACTGCATCAGTTCAAGAATGTTAAAAACAATAAATGACTTTATTCCCTTTTATTGGTTATATATCTTTCTAATAATGGGATGTATGCCATTTACATGAAAATACCTCAAGTTACTGTAACGGCCTTTCTCAGCATTTTCTTAGGTGATCATAAAAATATTAATATAGTCATTAATTGATTATAGGGCCTAATTAATTACCGGTAATCTCTTCTTTTCCTAATCGCTTGACAGCAATGTATATTATTAATTAAAATACTGCACTGAAATAAAGCAATGTTTTAATATTTTAGACTAATGCTCACTAAGCTAGGTAAATGTGCACAATTTATGACAATTTCCCACACCATTTCATTGCACTGATGTTTATTGTAAATTATCAGTTATTAGTACTACTATAACAGAAAATACAATTTAAAAAATATTTCATTTGTCTTGAAAATATTTTTGTATAAACATGTCTTAGAAAAGCGAGGTTGTCTTATATGTGCGATAACCACCCACCTCGCTGACTTTTTTGGGGGTGCATTCTAGGAGACTGTCAAGCTCATCCTTGATAACGCTGTTGCATTCGTCGATGTGTTCTGAAACGGGGACAGAGTACGGCATGGGCGGCAGAGACTGGCTGCTAGGGCTCTCTGAGAGGTCAGTGCACGGGGTCACGACTGAGGTTGTGGGATCGTCGCTGACCGGGATGGGCGTGGCCAAAGGTGCAGGAATGCATTGTGCACTTGACATGTCTGCTAAAGATGTGGAAATAAGCATGTGAGGGTAAAAAGCATGTGTGGTTACAGGAGCAAAGACGGCATGTTTGCAGACTTTGCTTTTTGTTGCTATACCTGGTTCCATGTCACCTAAAGACTCCAGCCCATTGGAGGACAACTACAAAAAAGATCATCGAATTAGCATTTCTTCTGATCTTCAGCATCAATGAACTGAAACATGACCAAATACCTCTCCAGTAGGTGGGGATGTCTCGCCAAGACTCTCTCCTTCTGTGGCAGTGGACTCAGTCTGGTGGCTGACGTAAGCTTTACGGCCCTTCAGTCCAAGTTTATTAGCAAGTTCCTGGGCCAGATCGCTCACCTGGCTCTCCTAGGCAAAAAAACGCCAACACAAAATGTGTGAGCTGGGTCATTAGTCAAACAGAGGCTATAAATACAGAGGTTTCTGCAAGGCAAAACTAAGATACAATAAAGTGAAACCAGTTTGTCACTCTGGCAGAAGTCAACATTACCGAAATCAATAAACAATCTAAAACACATCTACTTATGAGTTTCACCAAATAAATAATGAAAATGGGCGATAAACTTTCAGATAACCTTCCTCCATTTGTGCATGTTTTCATTAGTATTGTATTTTGTTTCCATATAATATTTCATACTCTTATGTAACATAGGTGCTTCAGTTATTTAGTTGCATGTCTTGACTATTCTGACCATAAAGCTGCCAAACAAGTGGAAATATTTCTTACGGTGGCTAACAATCTAAAAAAATAATAAACATAAAAATGTATGTCCACTTAAGCCGGCACTTCTTAGCAATTAGAAGAACGCAATGGACTGGCACTTGATGAGTTGGTCGACATAGTCAAGTTGTTGACATAAATGAGATCAACTTACCGGTAAGTAGATTATTCTGAAATCATCTGTATTTAACCTTTTCTGTGTTAATAACTTACATTTGGTGCAGTGAGAAGACATTTGGTACCACATTCGTAGGCCTCACGGAGTCGTCCTAAGTCTCGCAGGCAGAGTGCTTTGCGATACAAAGCCCTGCGACTGCCTTCAGACACAATAAGTGCACTTTCACAGTCCTGAAGCCCACGTTCAAACTCCCTCTGGAGGGGAAAAAAAAGTTATTAGAGTTGTGCTTTAAAGGGGAACTGCACTTTTTGGGGAATTTTGCCTATCGTTCACAATTAATATGAAAGACATGACGACAGATGTATTTTTTTTAATGCATTCTAAATATTAAATAAACAGAAATAAAAGTTTGCTTACAGCGGAGCCAAATGGGAGCTCCACTATTTCGCCAATAAAATCCTATAAATAACCATTCAAAAAGCGGCAACAATACTGCATTTACATTTCATGACGTTAATATTAACAATGTATTTGTGATATTGTTATTAGAAGTGCTAACGCAGGTAAACTGTAGCGGCATCGTGATCACAAGCACGTGTCCCTATGTTTACATCATCAAGTGGTCTGCTGCTTCTTCCTTGCTCCCTATAAGTTTATTCTTAATTATAAATCATGCCTCTCACCTGCACAGAAGAAGTCTGGGTAAGTATTCCGACAAGTTGGAACACTATGACAGCCATTTAGGAGCCAAAACTGGCAAGGACGACACAAAAAGACACCTGGTCCCCCCCGCCTCACCCCTTTTCTTCATGAGGATTATGAGACATTCCTCACCTAAATGAGAATATATGACCATCCTGGCAGGCGGCATCCTAATGACAGCAGACTTTGTACAGTAAGTGATGTTTTATTATGTCTGTTGGCTCTCACTAAGTCTGCAGTGAGTAGTAATCAGTAATGAAGAAAGAAAAGAAAAAAGCAAACCATGTGATGCGTTTTTGAATTGAATGCGCCGCGCATGCTTGAAATGATCAAAATACGTAAGTAAATATTAAATGTTATTCTAAATGTACCCGTTATGACAAAAGATATATAGTTACATCATGTACATAAAACCTCAATGGAGTTGTTTGGATGTTTTTTTAAGGGCTTTGTAGGCGGAATTGTGTGGCTCCCATAGGCTCCATTGTAAGCAAACTTTTGATCGCTTTTATTTAATATTTAAAACGCAAACAAAACACATTTGTCGCCATGTCTTTCATAATGATTGTGAACAATAGGCAAAACTCCCCCCCAAAAATGCAGTTCCCCTTTAAAGGGGTCATACTATGATTTTTTTCTACATGTAAAACACTTCCTTGTGGTCTACATAACATGTAATGGTGGTTCTTTGGTCAAAATGTTGCATAGATTATGTTTTACAGATGATCTTCAAGCCGCTTTCTGACTGTCTCTTCAGGATGCGCCGTTTTGTGGGCGGTCTTATTTACGTGGCTCCACTTTGACACAGGCTTCTCCCCGCCATCTTTGTTGTAGTTTTTAGCGAACAAAAACAAAAAGCAGAAATGTTGATACCAATAATTTGTGATAATATGCTATAAACCTTTAACACAAAGCTGACAATTGTTTTTATTTAAATATAAACAATGTCTGGTTTTACTTTTTAAAATATCAAAATGGTCCCTGCATGCTTTAAATTTTCAGTACATGGCCCTTGGTAGAAAAGGTTTGGGCAGCGCTGCTCTAGTCTAATGTATCACATAAATGTTCAATATTAATTTGCACCATTAAGTACTATTAAAGGTGTTTGCAACTTGCTCAAAAATAAATTTTTCAAACCAAAAAATACAAAAGTAGAAAACACACCACCGGCTAGTTTATGTTACCATTAGAAGTTTACCAGAACATATATATTTCTAAATGTCTATAATTTTTATAATTACTATTGAATAAAATATGCTTTTCGGCCCAAGGAATGAGTCTTGCGTCTTGTCCACACATACACACCCAAAGTGTGTGCACACACAAAAACAGTCCAAGAGAAGCAATTTGCCGCCATGTTGTTATGATAGGCTATACATTCAATGATAGCTAATTTTAGTAGCTAAACTAAGCCAAATCGCTGTCATTAACTGACAACACACAAAGCTATTACATGTGCATAGGACGTAGTTTATGTCATTAGGTGCTAAAACGATATAATGCTTACAATACTTTGGAAAGTAAGCACCCTACAGGTTGCAAACAACTACAGGTACTTTATTTCTCCAAGTTATAAGTCTAACTGATTTTTCTCTGCATTTTGACCTTTTGTGCACTTGTAAACATAAGTGTACAGCAGGGGTTTCCAAACTTTTTTCACAGAGGGCCGCATACTGAAAAATCAAATGATGTGGGAGCCATTTTGATATTTTTCACTTTCCAAACTACAGTGTAGTGTACGGTATACTGGTACTAATAAAGTACCGCAATATAATGGATTGAAATCGGTACTATACTGCCTTTGAAAAGTACCTGGTACCATTCTTTCATCTGAATGCCGCTGTGCGGCTGTGACTACAGAGCCGAGGCGCATGGTGTTGAGTGTGTCAAAACGCACACACAAAGTGCATACAAGCAATAACATCTTGGAAAGGAGGAATGACAAAAAACGACAATTCTACTGGTTAATGAAGAGTGTGCGTGAAGCGCAATATGGAAGTATTTGGGCTTCAAAACTAACAATAAAGGTGACGCTTTAAACAAGGAAGCAAAGCACTTCAAGTGTTTTAAAATACGCCTCACCAAATGTGGCGCTTAGTATTACCATCTTTGCTTCAAACTTATGTAAACATTTACATACTAAGCATTCAGATCGGCACAAGGAGTTAAATAGTGACAGGTAATAATGTAGTTATTACACCTGTCCTGCTGTTCTGCTCTGGTGCAGACCGTAGTAAGAGAGCACAGGACAGACGTTACCTTCAGGGTCGATGTTTTTGTTGGGTTAACACACTTCACTTTACATGGCAATGGGTCTACTAAGCTCCGTTTCCAGGTCAGAATGACGAGGCCGCCAATTTGTGACAATCTGGTTGCTTTATTACCGGTAGTAGTTTTGCGGGACACAACCAGACCCGTTCATCCTTCTACTGCGCAGTGCAGCACTACCTCTCTCTCTCTCTCCTTTTACTCGTCCACTCAGTCACTGACGTCACTCAGACAACACGTTGCGATTCTCTTAAACACACATACACGACTCTCATAAGTTAACCAGCTCCCCTGTTGTGCACATGTATATACGTAGACACGCACACAGCTGCTTCGGTTGATGCCAATTATTAGCAGAGTTTAGTCCCAAGTAACGTCAACTAATGCAAGTGAAAATACTGAATTTTGTAACAAATTGCTACAATTTGTGTTTTGTCTTTAACAAATATGTGTTTTACCTGCTACATAGCTTATCTGGGTACATCTATCCATAGTTTTTTTTTGTACTTACTAATAATTGTATTTTTTCTTAAAGCATAGACCAGGATTTGGAACCATAAATCATGAAGCATTTAATATAATGTCAATAAAGCTTTTTATTATATTCTAACCTAGTCCTTGATTATGACAGACTATATGTAATATGTAAAATTGTAAATTGTTCTTTGAGTGCAACAAGAAAAGCCCAATGTGTTTAATGCCCTTTAATTTATATTTTAAACTTCTAAAAATGTTCTTTGAGTGCAATAGGAAACATATGTTTCCTGTATTGTAAGATTTTCTGTTCAAATAAAGCCAATATTGACATTTTTTGTAGTTCTCTTTATTTTGAAAAGTATCAAAAAGTATCTACACCGGTACCAAATTATTGGTATCAGGACAACCCTACTACAGTTGTACCTCAGCTTAAAGGGGGCCTATTATGCAAAACAAACTTTTCTTACCTATTGGTGCCTGTATTTGTGTATTTAGGGCCCGCACAAGTCCCGAAAAAATTCAAATCAAACCATGAAAGCATGTTTTTTTTAAAAACAATACTGCCTTCCTTCATACTTCCTCAAAACGAGGAATTTGCCCCATTTGTGACGTTTTCCAATTGGTGACGTCAGCGGATATATTCATTTATTGTGCGAGTCTGCCGTTGTAGCTCGACGTAGTCGATAAGTTCCTTCTTTTGCATCTATCGTGTTGTTGTGGGGCAGACTGGCTCCTACATTCACATGCATCCTCCGCTGTTACCATTTCTGATACAATGTTGCGTATAGTTCTAACTTAGTAGACTCCTATGGAAGCGCTAAAAACTACAACATGGCTGACAGTAGAAGACGCAGTCAAAGTGGAGGCAAGTAAATAAGACGGACAAAAAAAAACTGCATCCTGATAAGACATTCAAAAAGCAGCTTGAAGATGGTCTGTAAAACAATCTATGCAAAATCTTGACCAAACAAAATGTTATATGTTATGTAGACCACAAATAAGTGTTTTAAATGTAGGAAAAAAAATCATAATATGACCCCTTTAGGAGTGCCCCAACCGAGAAGTGTTTTGCTATAAGAGCTGTCTCTCAGCTAATTGTATATTTTGTTTTAATGAGAGATGTTGATTTGAAACAAGTGTTGTGAGTTAACAGCTTTGTCACAGAATTGAGATACTACCACAGTAGTTCAATATATGGATTTAAAAAAAAAGAAAAAAACAGCCTGCATTATCAGCTTTGTGTTTACATCAACGTTGCATCTCTTTTCTCTAATATTACACTTGTTTGCTCTTGTATTCCACTTCTTATATTTTTTCTTTAGTAATAGTATTTTTAAAATATGCTGCGGACTATTAAACCCCTGGTTTAGAGCTCTGGGAAAACGTTCCACCTCCCTCACCAATTTGTAGAAGGCAGCAGCCCTGTTGACATAGAGACTCTCCAGCAGCTCATGAGGGATGATGAGTGCCTCAGCCTGGGCGTAGCGGGCAACACTGATCCCTTCGCTGTACTGCTGTGTTGACTGACGAGAGTCCCCGTCCCGAAAGCAAGCATTGCCCTCATCCAGCAGGTTACACACCAACTGGGTCAGAAAAGCCTGAAAGAAAAAGAGAAAAAAAGTGAGAATGAGCACATTATAAAACAAAACTAAAACTAGTTCAGCTATTGCTTGTATGACTTCTTCCCAAGAGTGAAAACTAGTGGTGGTCAACCACTGCTGTTGTACAGCAAGCAACGCACAAACTATCTGAGTACAAAAGAGGCTTAAAACTTCCTGCAAAAAGCAGATAAAAGCAAAAAAAAAAAATCAAACTACACAATTAAATAGATCCCTATACTTTACTAAAAAAGATTTGTCAAGTGATATTAAGAATTATACTTTGGTCGCGTTCCCCGACATATCGAACTATTGTGCCACAGATGCCATTCTACACGACAAAACAGATGAAAACTTGGAAAAGCATGGAGGTCTACAATGCATTTGTGTATGCCTGGGTCAAGGACATTGGTATCAAGACTATCCCGGATAAATATGCATCGCCTTTGCTCGTGTAAGGTTGTATTTCATGATTTAACTTCGCGTCTACAGTCATGTCTGTTGTTGCACGCGCTGTTTATGAGTAGCGTGTTTTTCCCCGTTTTTATCAAAATATAACTAGAGAACTCAATATTAGCTATGTGCACATGAACACATTTAATCAGATTAAAAGCCTACCGGGAATACAAATGCTTCATGTAAACATGCCATTCAGAATATTCTGACCCGATCACACACGTTCGAATCAAAATTTAATTTCGGTCAAAACAGGTGGTTTATGCCAATATTCATTCGGACTGTAGCACATGAAAGCATATCTTCCGAAATTCGGGTTGGAATCATCCTTACAGCGCATGTCTTTGATGTCAGCTATAATTTGGTGGTGGAGGGGGGACTAAATTTAATAGTCTCGGAGTGAAGGGATTGTCTTGCTGCTGTCTCCACCCATTCAACATGTACAGAAGTAGCATTGTATAAAACAAAAACAACAGTATGGTCTGGAGTGTCATGTGTCGCTGTAACAATAAAAAATGGAATCCAGTTGTTATCTTAACGAGCGGTTTTATTCATGACATTGCAGCTACTCCAAGTGCTAACTGCTTGCCTCAGACATATACACAAAAACGTCGAAACATGAAGACGTGCGGCAACTAATACATATTCCAACATAAATGGCACAGAACAGCTACGTTTCGAAAAGAGAGTGTATTATGTGCAGTGTTTCCTATACATTAATTTACTTTTCGTGGGATGACACAAGATAGATAGATGGCACATAATTTGTCATTGCACTTAAAAATACAACAAAATTAAATTTTAAGCTCAGACCCATTCACGAGCAGACATACACTGCACTGGGTGACAGAACAGGACCACAAATGGGTCGCCGGTAGTAGAGATGGGGAAAAATAGTAAACATGGGAGGAAGAGGAGGGGAGGAGGAGAGAAAAAAAAAACAAGTCCTAAAACAAACTAAACTTCAATTCTAAACTGAACAACTAGGGGGGTGTTAAGGTACAGACCAGAAAAAAAATTCCATAGTAAGGCTGGGCGATATGGCCTTTTATTAATATCTCGATATTTTTAGGCCATGTCACGATACACGATATATATCTCGATATTTTGCCTTAGCCTTGAATTAACACTTGATGCATATAATAACACCAGTATGGTGATTCTATGTGTCTACATTAAAACATTCTTCTTCATACTGCATTAATATGTGCTCATTTTAAACTTTCATGCAGAGAGGGAAATAACAACTACCGGTAAGTCAATTTACCAAAACTGTATTTATTAAACAGTTATTAAGCAGTGGCACAAACATTCATGTAAATTCCAAAACAGAAAGTGCAAGATTGTCAAAGACATTTCAAAACAAGCTATTAGTGCACTTTTGTGCATGATGTCACTAAGATGACATATCTAAACAAAATTAAACTAAATTAAAGTGCACTTTTTGTACAGAACGCCACTACAATAGTTTAAAACATATAAAGTGCACTTTTGTGCATGATGTCACACAAGATATTTCAATAACTGTCAAATAAAAATGAGCTGCATAATAGGAAATCAAACAGTGTATGTCCTTCGCTATGTGGTAGGTTACTGTGGACGTTGTTTCCTTCTGTTTTAGACAATTTTTTTTAATACGGTGTACATGTGGAAATGGTTGCTTGGGCATTTTGTTGGCTGTGGCACCGGCCAGAGATGTTGACATGCGGAGTTTCAAGCACTCCTCATTCTCTAGCGGGTGACTTTTCAACTGGTGCTACAAATTAGCAGTAATGCTACTTTTTGTAGCAACGCTTTTGCCGCATACTTGTAAAACATCTTCCCACTTGAAGCCAAACCACCGCCAGTCGATGAACTCCGTGCTGTTTTTCTTGGGAATTAATTCTTCCTTCATTTGTTACCAGATTCGCACTTCTTTCTCTCGTATTACCACTCGCACCGCTCCGTTAGCACCACTGCTAACGTTACCCGTGTCTCTACCTTTGCTCGGCGAGGGCGTGTGACGTTGCACGCGCGACAGTATGTGACATATGTAAGAAAGTGTACTTGTTTTAATTCTCTATGAGAAGCAGAGACAAGAAAGAGTGAGAAACGCCTGTACTGTAATTGCCCGCAGCTAAAAGCAACTGCGTGAGGACGTATACTCGAACATCACAATATAGTCATTTTCTATATCGCACAGAGACAAACCCGCGATATATCGAATATATCGATATATCGCCCAGCCCTATATGCAAGCCTTTGTTAGTTTTGGTTAATGTTCACGTGATTCAGCGAATGTGAGGGGCGTTAAGATAAGCAGATTCCATTGTAGCAATATGATGTGTGTGACTAGTGCATAGTAACAGAAATATTCAAACCTCATAATTCCCTGGCTCTGGGAAAGGCAGTGAGGACCTGTGAACACACAATATACTGTAGTTACTGAAATCAACAATGGCCTCAAAGACTTTAACTTTAGGTAGAATTGGGCCTACTGGATAAAACTCATGGCTTTCTGGATTTCCTCTCTCCGCTTCAAGCGATCAGAGTCCATTGCCTGAGGACAGAAACAGATTAATGATGGGAAACTTGATTCCTTTTACTGACTCAAGTTCTTATGAGTCACTCACTGAAGTAATACAGATACTCTCGCCACAAAGAGCAAGCACAGAAACTCGAACATGTGCAACAAGTCAGGTACTCTAATCATTCGAGTTTA
>NC_084558.2:12145827-12205827 GCF_033978685.3 Nerophis lumbriciformis | reverse complement strand
TTAAGCTGGCACTTTTGAGTAATAAGAACACGGCGCTTCAGGACTTGATGAGCAAAAAAGGACAAACACAAAGGAAAACTCATGTAAATAAAAGAAAAACTCACAACATTTGGACATACATGCTTTTTTTTTATTGGACAGCAATAATTCTGTGTATAACAGTGGTGACACTATCTGCGTGTCAAAGGCAAAGTGGTCCCATTGGTCACACACGTCCATATGTACTGCATGTTCACACTGTATTGAGTATTGCTTATCTGTCTGACTTAAATCAAGTGAGAGCAGTCAAACCCCTGAAGTGACTGTGCCCTTCATTACATAATAAGCCTACCGCACTTGTTGACACGCACACACACACACGCACACACTCATGCAAAGCCAGTCAAACATATAGATCCATGTGTGCGGCACAAACAACAACACACCCAGAGTAAAAACATTGGTTGAAGATCGATCTACTCATTAGGACTCAATAAGCATGCACGCACATGCAAACACAAACCTGCATGTATGCATTCACTGCCCCATATTTGTACATGGACACACACACACACACACACACACACACACACACACACACACACACACACACACACACACACACACACACACACACACACACACATGCACACTGCTTGTAGCATGTGACCTCTGCTGGATATTTACACAGTTAAATTACAGGGCATCTCGCCGAGTGACCGTCCTGGTGACATGAGACTGAATCCCAGTACTATCATTGCTGTTGTTAATTCAACAATAAATCAAAGTGTTTGAATGAATGTATTTTGACTGTACATACTCCTTTCACAAATGCCCTTCATTTCTAAAACGGGACTCACGGAATAAAGGTCCTTTTTGTGTTAGGTGGATTATCTATTGGTGTACATCAGCGATTTATTTGCAATAATATTGCAGAATAGTTTAAAATGTGCCTTTCATACTACAATACACTGTTACCAAGTTTTGAGCAAATACATGACATACATTAAATTAAAACATTGAAAAAAATTAAGTATTGGTCAATTTTAAAATTAACACAAAAAAAATCAAGCAAGTAGTGAACTGCGATTTTACGCTTTTAATCAAAATTCAAAAGTGTGATTAATCAGATTTTTATTTTTTTTTTATAATTTACCAGCACTAATTTATTTATATATGTGTATAAATATTAGGGGTGTCTTATTTTTAACGATTCTTAATCGCTTCAAAAAATTTAAAATAAATATTTTTTATTTTTTATTTTTTTCTAATCCGTCCTGTCCAGCCACTCCTGCAAATCATTTAGTTGATGTAGATGCCCATATCTGCTGTACAGATTTACTTTAGAAAAGAGAAGTGTGGAAAACTTCTCTTGCCTAATTTTGTATTTGGCTTTATTAAATGTTTGGGCAGAATTTTTTTTAAACAAAACCAGTTTTCTTTTAGATAATATAGAAATTTGTTAGAGCTGTTCATTCATCTATTTTATTGGTGAATGTAGTTATTCATAGAACTGGCACCCAATGCTATTAAAAAAAAGTATGGATTTTCAATCGAGAATCATTTTGAATCGAGAACTGATTCTAAATCGAATCGTTAACACAAGTATCGTGTGGTGCCCAAAGATTCACAGTCCTAATATATATATATATATATATATATATATATATATATATATATATATATATATATATATATATATATATATATATATATATGTATATTGGGATAGGCTCCAGCGCCCCCCGCGACCCCGTAAGGGACAAGCGGCAGAAAGGATGGATATATATATATATATATATATATATATATATATATATATATATATATATATATATATATTATATATTTTTTTAATATATATATATATATATATATATACATGTATATAAGATATATGTATGTACAGTATGTATGTACATATATATGTGTATATATGTATATACATATGTATGTATATATATATATATATGTATGTATATACCTACAGTATACATGTATATACACATATATGTATATATGTAAGTATATACGGTCCTCTCCAAGGTTTCTCATAGTCATTCACATCGACGTCCCACTAGGTTGTGAGTTTTTCCTTGCCCTTATGTGGGCTTTGTACCGCGGATGTCGTTGTGGCTTGTGCAGCCCTTTGAGACACTTGTGATTTAGGGCTATATAAATAAACATTGATTGATTGATTGATTGATACTGTATACCACACTTCAACACTGCCCTTTTTGGGATATAAGTATCATCCATCCATCCATTTCTACCGCTTATAGTCATTTATTTGGCTGTTTTTTCATCGTACAGATCCTAAATTGTACACTAATTTCAGCTGCTGGAACGGTGCCAGCAGGTGTGTCTGTTTAATTTAAGCGGAGAATCACTTTGGATTTTCACTTCCAAAGCTGAGAGTGCTGAGATTTAAGAGGCATTAATCATCTTCTGCGTGCGCAGCAGCATGAGATGCAGTGACAACAATAAAGTGAAACATGACATTAGTCTTAAATAAAGTTAAGTAAGACAGCGTGACAGCGCATTAATGTTTCTGTAGGCGGAGGCCATATGTACATTTCTGCTTTTTACATCAGCAAGTGCTGAGATGTAGTAGTGTACATGCAGCTTCATGAAGCAGGGATTTCTGTCATCATGCTTAAAAACAAGACGAGCACGCAGACGGCAGAACCGTAATCTGGGAGAAATTAGTTGCATCTCAATGAGAGGAGGTTAATCTGTTGAGATGGATTTGTGGAGGGAGGGTGTTGATTTGAGAGAGGTTTAGGAATACTGCATGGAAAATATATAGAAACGTCATCCTTTATTAATAATGATGGCGCAATATGAAATTGTGTTTGAAGAGCATGATAAGAGGCAGCAAAGAGTGTCAAACTCTTTTTAATTGAGAGCCACATCGCAGGTATGGCTGCCCTCAAAGGGCTGCTTGTAACAGCGAATAATACTTATATGAAGATTAATGTATACAAATGTGCCTCATGATGTTGTTAAACCTTTGCCTATGTTATTGATTATTATTGTTGTTACCTACACTGTAAACAATATCTGTAGATAATGCAATCAAAAAATTGGCAGAATTTTTCTGTAAAAATGTATTACATTTTTTTGCAGTGTATTACCAATAATAATAAATGAAACAATGGTACCAAATTCTGGCAACTGACCAGCCAGTTTTTACCGTACTTGTCATTTTTACAGTGTACAATTTGATGGATGTCCTGCTTTGAATTCACAAGTCAGGCAGATCCTGTAGTATTTGTATTTGTATTTGTACTCACATAGTAGTATGTAAGTATTTATTTTTATTTTAACAGCATAAAAGTTTGGAATGTAGGGTCAAATAATATTTGTTGCACTATTAGATAATAGTAGAGGTTAAAAGATATGCATGTATTTTATTTGTCAAAATGGAAATGGGTAGAAAGATAAAGTACTTTATTGACACATATCATTTCCTGGCCAGATGTGGCCCCAGGCCTTGAGTTTTTGACACTTGTGGTTTAGATGTTTGTTTATTTTTCTAGTTAACTATGAGATCCACATACTTATTATGCCTCAGGCCGATAAAAATGTCTCCCGAGCTGCACTTTGGAGTCGGACACCTTTGACTGTGTGAACTCATTTTGTGTGTTAATGTGAGAGAAAAGAAACTATATGGACAAAAGCAAAGAAAGACACATTTCATTTGAACCAATTAGTTAATTAATCAGGGCTTACTCACTCCTCTTGGTCTCCCTTAAAACGGAATTGATTACCCTTACAAAGGCATTTTGGCCAATTCTGTTATTGTAAGAGTTGAGTGCTTAGGAATTCCACTGGTCTGCACAGAGCCATGACCTCAACTCCCATCAAACACATTGGGAATGAACTAGAGCCCATACTTTGAGCCAGGCCAATATTGGTGACCTCACAATTCAGAATTTTCACTTCCTAAAAGTGTCCCTTTTACTTTTGGCCAATTTGATCCTAATTGGCGCAGTATCACATCACTTAATGACGGGGATATTCAACTGAAATGTTCGCCGGTCACATTTCCAGAAAGCTAAGAATCAGGAGGCTATTATTCTTATTTTGTATATTCCCGAGAACAAGCGCCCTCTACAGTAGACATTTTGTCTATTTTGTCAGAGTTACAGAAGTACCGTGCTGTTTTTAAGGACCAAAAAAGTTAGTCAAAAGATCCTCTCTATAACAGCATTGTAGTGTTTTTGAGAATTTGCTGCAAAAATGTGACATTCTCACAAGTTTTTTGAACTACTAGCCACCAGTTGAAAATGTTAAAAAGAGAGGACCTAAAATGGAACTTTGAGGAACACCACTAGTATAACAAATGACTACTGACTGCATCTGAAGTAAACAAGCTACAGCAACGCGATAGTTCCATCAATCCCATTACGATAACAAATGTGTAACTGCCAAAAAGGAGAGGACTTAAATGGGTGCCTTGAGGAACACCTCTGTTATGTAAATCATAAGTTTGGACCGCAGTGTTTTATGCTTGCTAGCAAGGTTAAAATGTAAATGCAAGGATCTGCCATTGTGTTTACAGTTGTCCAAGTTCCTCTATACAACAGGAGCCTTTTTGTGTTTTTAGGGATTTGCTGCAAAAATGTTTGTCTCCCAAGTATTGAACTGAACTCAGGGGCCGGTATGTTGTGATTTGGCCCCGGTCTGCAAGTTGAATAGACCTGCTTTATGAACTCACTAACATTTTTTTATATTCAACTGCCAGTTGGAAGCAAAGAAACAACAAAAAGTGTCTACTGCAGCAAAGATAGCCACTTTAGGCTAATTAGTGTTCTTGGAAATGTCTGGTTTATTTCATATGTAAGTCATGC
The DNA here is from genome assembly GCF_033978685.3 of Nerophis lumbriciformis. NCBI lineage: Eukaryota > Metazoa > Chordata > Actinopteri > Syngnathiformes > Syngnathidae > Nerophis > Nerophis lumbriciformis. The sequence continues at coordinate 12,200,992 of NC_084558.2, read as the reverse complement.
TTACAAGCAAAGCGAATGGTACAAAAGGGGGCAAAATACAAAAGCATGTAGAAAAACAACAGCAAAGGAAAACACACAGACACATAAAAACAAAGAAAAATGGCAAAATTAGAAAAACAGCAAAATGTGCAGCTTTACTGCAGTCATTCTCCAAATCAGTGACTTACTAAGAAATTATAAGTCATGAAGCACAACAACTTAAAGTTATTTACAGTGCATCCAAAAAGTATACACAGCACTTCACTTTTTCCACATTTTGTTATGTTACATACAGCCGTATTCCAAAATGGAATGAATGTATCTGTGTCCTCAAAATTATACACACAATAATGATAACGTGAAAAAGGTATTTTTAAATGAAATTTGCAAATGTATTAAAAATTATAAACTACATTGCTGCATTCATCTTTCCCTCTATTCTGACTAGTCTCCCAATGCCTGCCAATGAAAAACATCCCCAGAGCAGGATGCTGCCACCACCATGCTTCAGTGTCGGGATGGTATTGTCCTGGTGATGAGTGGTGCCTGGTTTCCTCTAAACATGATGCCTGGCATTCACGCCAAAGAGTTCAATCTTTGTCTCATTACACCAATTTTGTTTCTAATGTTCTGAGAGTCTTTCAGGCGCATTTTGGCAAACTGTTTACTAAGAAATGGTTTCTGTCTGGCCACTCTACCATACAGGCTTGATTGGTGATTTGCTGCAGAGATGGTTGTCCTTCTGGAAGGTTCTCCTCTCTCCACAGAGGAATGCTGCAGCTCTGACAGAGTGACCATCAGGTTCTTGGTCACCTCCCTGACTAGACTGAGATGAATGCAGCAATGTACAGAGACATCCTGGATGAAAACCAAAACTTCCCATCTAGCCTGATGGAGCTGAGGTGCTGCAAAGAGGAATGGGAAAAACTGCCCAAAGATAGTTGTGTCAAGCTTGTGGCATCGTATTCCAAAAGACTTGAGGCTGTAATTGCAGCCAAAGGTAAAAGTATTGAGCAAAGGCTCTGAATACTTATGAACATGTGATTTTTGTTTTGTTTTATAGTTTTTAATACATTTCTAAAACATTTAAAAAATGTTTTTCACATTTTCATTGTGGGAAATTGTCTGTAAATTATAATTTTAAGGACAAAATTTGAATATTCAATTTTGGAATAAGGCTGTAACATAACAACATGTGGAAAAAGTGAAGAGCTGTGAATACTTTCCGTATGCAGTGTAAGCTTAAAAGTCAGGATGAGTTTGTGTTTCTTTCATGGCTATCATGTGTTTTATTTAGGTTGTCTATGGAACTAAAAACAATGAAGCTATTTATTACAGAAATGATTGAATACACACACACACACACACACACACACACACACACACACACACACACACACACACACACACACACATGCAAATGTCAGTGGGCCTACATATTTGCATGCATTTGACTTGGTTGTACGTTTGTAAGTTGTAAGTTCCAATGTTGTTGATACACTAATTTTATTGTTGTGTTACTATTCCATCTTTTGGGGGTGGAATTTCCAACTTTCCAACCATCCTGAAAATTTCCCCAAACACAAGACGCACCATTGCATGCTGGCACAGCTCAGCACTCTCAGCTGTATAAATGAGTGGACATCAGCTTTCAGTTTATTTGCAATTTACACAACACACATCCCTAGCAACACGCACACACTTTGTCATGCCACCTACCTGGAGTTGAGGTCAGTATGCGTCGCCCGGGTCGCCACTGCCCCTCCACGACTTTTCTCCAGGCCCAGCTTGGTAAAAATGCCCACCAGGACCATGATGGCCACCACGCCACAGATGATGTAGACAATGAGGTGCGTGCGGTCCCGCTCCTGGTCCTCCTGGCCCTCGGTGATGGCAGCCACGGGCTTGCCGGTGTTGGCCCAGATGGGCGTGTCGTAGTTGGAGCAGATCCTCTGGTCCAGCCGCTGCTGGCGGAACTGGCAGCAGAAGCGATAGAAGCAGGTACCGCAGCAGTACAGAAAGACACCTGCGTTGCAGTTGAAGGGCGGGTCCCACTGGCCCATCACGTCGTAGTAACCCTGGCAACGGGTCCCGCCGACAGGTGGGCCGTCCTCGTCGTCCCCATCACCGCCGCTCGAGGGAGTGGACAGGCCTGTGTCTTCCTGAAGGGGGTTCTGGGTTGTCTCCACATAGCTGGCAGTAGTCTGGTTGACCAGTGTGGACGGGACAATGAAGGGGCTGTCTTCTGTTGCCGTTACCGGGGTGACCGATGCATCCTGAGTCAGGGCGGGCTGTGTGATTAGGAAAGAGAGGAAAAAGAGGAAGAAAAGATGGAAGGAGGGCAGAAAGTCCGGTGCCATGCTGCTGGCAGGGCCCTCTGTCCCGTGTCCAGCCTTCATGTAGAGGAAGAAAGGACAAAGGTCAGTGGCCAGAACAATACTTTCAGGCTAAATCCACACAAAAAGAGGAGAAGAATAACCTTAGAGGAAAATCTAATTTAAAACATTTGTATGCTCGTACAACACTTAAACCCTTTTGCATATCTGTATGTGAAATTAAATTATGCAATGGATTAAGCAAAGAAATCAAAGAAAGCACCAATATGATTCAGCTTAAGAGACTGTTCAAACTACAAGTGTTCACAAAGTACACAGAACAAGAATTATGATGAACATCTTGAACCCTTTTTTTTTTTCTCCTTATTTTTATTGAGGCAAATATAATTTATGTATTTAATATGTGTTTGCTTACTATGGTATAGTATTTATTTATTATTTATTTGTTCACTGTTCTGTTACAGACAACAAGGAAATTGGATAAAATTGCTATGGTATGAAAAGGGGTAGGATTAAATAAGCTCTGCTTCTTCCTACTCCTTTTCGGACGTGCTGTAATGAAGCAACTGGAAATATGTGAAGCATTACATTGTATCGTATGCATGATCAAAATAAACTGAAACTGAACTGAACTGAACACGAAGACTGGTATTTCTTTATGTATATATTAAAATTCCCACATGAAAACACACAAATTTTGTTTAAGCCATCAGAAGCTTAAATAAACTATATTATTAGCATATTTTCAGTACAGTACAGTTCAGTTCAGTTCAGTTCAGTTTCAGTTTATTTTGAACATGCATACAATACAATGTAATTCATCACATATTTCCAGTTGTTTCATTACAGCACGTCCAAAAAGGAGTAGGAAGAAGCAGAGCTTATTTAATCCTACCCCTTTTCATACCATAGCAATGTTATCCTATTTCCTTGTTCTCTGTAATTTTGATCTCCTTCTTAATACCATTTTATTGACAGATTAGCAGCTGTAGCTAGGTTTTTAGGATTCCGTTTTTGCCCCATATTTTCAACAAGGGTTTGCTCTGGTTTTTTAATCCATCCCACAAACACATTGCATGAAACAAACGTATCTGTTTGTCTGCGAAACATTCCACAGAATATAGTGGCGAAACAAAGACTACAAAGCGCTGGTGACTCAATCTCTGCGCTTTTTTTATTGAGTACTACTGCTAAATACGCCACCGAGGGGCCGAAGAAAGTCGCGACTGCGAATTTAGGAAATAATAGCAAAATACGAAGGTAGCGTCCGTGTGGCTCTTTCCTCCCTTCTTCTCTCTCCGCTCATCGCAATACATAAAATGATTTTTTTTTTTAAATAACGTACAATTATTTAGTCTTAAGATGATATTTTAGCTCTCAGTTTATATACATTGTGAAAGGGATTAATAGCGAAAACCGAAGTACCACAGAACTATAAATATGTGCAAAATGAAGTAGACATGGATATTTTGTTTTTGAAAAAACATATTGTGACATTATTTAGCATCCATCCATCCATTTTCTATCGCTTGTCACTTGCGGGGTCACGGGGGGTGCTGGAGCCTATCTCAGCTGCATTCGGGCTGAAGGCGGGTTACACCCTGGACAAGTCACCACCTCATCGCATGGCCAGCTAATTGTTTGGTTTCCTAATGAAACCAAAGATATGAGACTGTGTACTCATTTTCTCATTACAACAAGACAGCTTCACTTACGGACGCAATACTCTAAGCAACTGTAAACAAACCAAATACGCAAAAGACACCTTCAAAATAAGAGTTTGTGATATTTATTTTGAAAGAGTCACAATCAAGCAGAAACTTGTTCTCACCCTTTCTGTCAGCTTCTTCTTCAAGCCTTCCCCAAACGTCCAAAGGTTGAAAATGTTCTCTAGAAACATCTGCAAAGTTTACTCAGCAGCATCCCTCCCCCCAGGCTCTCGTCGTCTCCTCTTCATGTGTTCTCCATCCTCAGTCGAGAACCATACGCTCCTCTCCTTGTCCTCCAGAAAAAAAAGTCCTTGCTCTTCTCTTCTTGCTTGTTCAGTACGAGTCCACAAGTCTCCTGCAGAGCTTGTGTGTTGTGTAAGCGCGCATGCACATGAGCGTGTGTGTATGAGTGTGTGAGTGTGTGTTTGTGTGTGTGTGTGTGTGTGTTGGGGGATGATGCTACACTGAGCACTGCAACAGTTCAGGAACCAAATGAGATCTCCTCCTCTGTTTACCTCTTGTCAGTGCCAGATAGGCAGAGAGAGGCAGAGGAGAGATAGAGATAGTGTGTATTTGGAGAAGGGGGGGTGTAAAGTACTGTTGAAATTCAAATAAAATTCAGGGATGCCCTATGTAAAAATTCAACCACACTAACTGATATATTTTGAATAGATACTTCACTTTTCCTCACATTTAGTCAATTTGTAACATTGAAACAAAACTGTGTTTCTCAATGCACAGAAAAGAAGAGCAAATCATTCACTGGGTCGTACATTTTTATAAAAAGAACACAGTAACATTAGAAATGTTTAATACTGGAAACATTGCTCACTTGTCAGCTTCGCCACATTTTCAATGAGAGCTGTTTTTGGGGGGTTTAGTGCAAAACTTGAAACAAAATCCATCCATCCATCCATCTTCTTCCGCTTATCCGAGGTCGGGTCGCGGGGGCAGCAGCCTATGCAGGGAAGCCCAGACTTCCCTCTCCCCAGCCACTTCGTCCAGCTCCTCCCGGGGGATCCCGAGGCGTTCCCAGGCCAGCCGGGAGACATATAGTCTTCCCAACGTGTCCTGGGTCTTCCCCGTGGCCTCCTACCGAAACACCTCCCTAGGGAGGCGTTCGGGTGGCATCCTGACCAGATGCCCGAACCACCTCATCTGGCTCCTTTCGATGTGGAGGAGCAGCGGCTTTACTTTGAGCTCCCCCCGGATGACAGAGCTTCTCACCCTATCTCTAAGGGAGAGCCCCGCCACCTGGCGGAGGAAACTCATTTCGGCCGCTTGTACCCGTGATCTTGTCCTTTCGGTCATTACCCAAAGCTCATGACCATAGGTGAGGATGGGAACGTAGATCGACCGGTAAATCGAGAGCTTTGCCTACCGGCACAGCTCCTTCACCACAACGTGATGAAGAAGGAGCAAAATATTGTAGCTTATCAGAAGGGATGAAAGTGTTGCCATCACTCTGCCAGACACACAGACAATTCTCGACAACAACAACAACAACAAAAAGGAGATGATTCTGCTTGTATTTAGTGGCAACAGTGAGCCGTTTGTGCACTACACAGCCTTTAAAATCTGGGCTTTAAAACTTGATATTGCTACTTTTAACTCTTGCGCTATATTAGGCTGAGATCTGTACTTTGTTTTTATTGCAGCAACACTCGAAAACACATATCACAGACATAGGATTTTGCACAGGGTAGTAGAATGGCACAGAACAAGAACACACACCGGTCTTACATCGTATGCACATTGGTTTCTTGGGGCTCATGCTGAGCTAGCAAAACAAAACAAAATGCAGTTAAGAGGCTAAAAAACACGTAAAAAGTACTAAGAGCTGACAACAGCTGAACTGAGCTGACTGAATGAGCACCACAGATTGATCAGCCCGCCCACAATGCCTGTGCTGCCGGGCACAAAATGGCTGCGGTGCAGGCACACAATGGGTGGATGAAATGGTCGTAGACTGAGACAAGTTTTAGACAACAAAGTCTATTTTTATTCAGCCTGTGGTTCGGGAAGTTTGTACAATGAGGGGTTCGTAAATCGAGGTTCCACTTTGTATCCTAACATAAATTCATTCATTCAACTTTTTTTCCAAAAAGATCAAATCCAATATCAAGGACAGGAAAGATACAGACATATAGTATTTGCATGATATCTGGGGATTCATATAGAGCAGGGGTGCTCATTACGTCGATCGCGATCTACCGGTCGATCGCGGAGGGTGTGTCAGTCGATCACAAGCCAGGCATTAAAAAATTAGTCCTAAAAATGAGCGATCATAAATCTTCACTATGACGTCACTTTCGTCACTTGATTGACATTCACGGCACCCGAGGCTCTTCTGAGATGACGCTGGCTGCTGCCAGCTCATTAAAATTGCCGACAGGAAGGCGAGAAACACTTTATATCAACAGACTCTGGCGCCGTACCTGTCGTCAAAACTCCAAAGACCGACGGCACAGTTGCACAGTTGCGCTAACAAAATAAGAGTGTCAGAAAGCTGGCGTGCACAAGCTAGCAAGCTACGGAGTTTGCCGACAATGTATTTCTTGTAAAGTGTATACAAAGGAGTACGGAAGCTGGACAAATAAGATGTCAAAAACCAACCACTTTCATGTGGTATTGGACAGAAAGGAGGACTTTTTTTCTCCTCCATTCGAAAATGCGGACGTTATCAGCACCACTGTCTGTTTCCAATCACTGCAACAGAATCAGGTAATACACCAACTTATATTCTTGTCTTCATGAAAGAAAGGAATCTATATGTGTTAAACATGCTTGTATTATCTTTAACCACCTTTAAGTTGTTAACAATATTAACTATATGTGTTAAACATGCTTGCATTATCTTTAAACACCTTTAACTTGTTAACAATATTAACTATATGTGTTAAACATGCTTGTATTCTTTTTAACCACCTTTAACGTGTTAACAATATTAACTATATGTGTTAAACATGCTTGTATTATCTTTAACCACCTTTAAGTTGTTAACAATATTAACTATATGTGTTAAACATGCTTGTATTATTTTTAACCACCTTTAACTTGTTAACAATATTAACTATATGTGTTAAACATGCTTACATTATCTTTAAACACCTTTAACTTGTTAACAATATTAACTATATGTAATAAACATACTTGTATTATTATCATTAAACACCTTTAATGTATTAACAATATTAACTATATGTGTTAAACATGCTTGCATTATCATTAAACACCTTTTACTTCTTAACAAAAACATATATTTCATAAATAAGTAAATATAAATGATATATATGAATGAGGTATATCCCCACGACTTGATCAATTGAAAAGTAGCTCGCCTGCAGAAAAAGTGTGAGCACCCCTGATATAGAGTATTCTGTTCTGTAATACACCAGTGACCAAAGTCTGGCCAATTGGTCATTTACAGCCTGTGACTACCTTTATAATGCTATGGAGTGCATGAGAAAGTGTAAAGAAAACCATAACTCTCTTTGATCACATGTTCATGGTAGCTGTGATAGACTCTCTTTCTTTTAAATATAACAATAACATATATTTTATGTTATCATGTTTAAACTAAAGTATAAAACGTCCAAGTTCCCCCCTTTTCTGTTCTTGGCCGTCAATGAAAAAACTTTAGACTATCCTGATGTAACACATTACTTTCTTGTAGGAGTGTATGGTATACCGGTACTAATAAAATTCAGCGGTACAATTGAATTGAAAAAGGTATATAGGAATTTATTGACTATACTAGCATGCTAATGTAAAAAAAAGAAAAAAGAATGCAGTTGGATATATACAAATACACGTGTGTGTATATATGTAGACATATACAGTACAGGCCAAATATTTGGACTCACCTTCTCCTCATTCAATGCGTTTTCTTTATTTTCATGACTATTTACATTGTAGATTGTCACTGAAGGTATCAAAACTATGAATGAACACATGTGGAGTTATGTACTTAACAAAAAAAGGTGAAATAACTGAATACATGTTTTATATTCTAGTTTCTTCAAAATAGCCACCCTTTGCTCTGATTACTGCTTTACATTCTCTCGATGAGCTTCAAGCACACCTGTGAAGTAAAAATCATATCAGGTGACTACCTCTTGAAGCTCATCGAGAGAATGCCAAAAGTGTGCAAATAAGTAATCAAGATTCAAGATTCAAGATACTTTATTATTGTCCATTCTTTAACATGTACAAGACATATAAGAACTGAAATTTCATTTTCGGCACAGTCCCACTAAGAGCAGACATACGTTGCAGGGGGACAAGACGGGACCGCCAACGGATCAGCCACTTACAGCGCTCCTTAAAAAAGGTGGGAAAAGGGTGATATTGGGAAAGGGGGGAAGAGTAAAAAAAATATCAGTCTAAGGCTGGACCCTCGGGAGGGGTCCAGACTGAGTCCAAGGAAAAAAACCTCACATAGCATAGCACACATAAACATGATACACAGAGCCGGCCCAAGGCATAAGCGTACTAAGCGCTTGCTTAGGGCCCCGCGGCCACCAGGGGGCCCCCAAAAGCAATTAACAAAAAATTTTTATTTTTTATTTTTTTGCATGTACGAGTCTGACTGATGATTTCTAAATGATCAAAGATATATTATTGTACAAAAACACAATTTAAGGTCAACATTTTTGCACATTGCTGTTTCAGGTTTTTGTTACCAAAAATAATAAAGTGAATCAGAATCAGCTTTATTGTCCAGTTATGTTTAACACACATGGAATTTAACTTCAGTAGACTGCGCTCTCTTTGTACAAAGTAAACATTAAATATGAACAATTAACTAAAAATATAAACTAGTAATTAAAGACTAATATGTACAAGACTGATGAGACAAGATGACACTTTTACTGTAAATACAAAGCTTTATCACTTGGACTGTTCAACCCCAGGCCACTCTTGTAGCTGAATGTTTTCTACATTTTAAGATTAGGAACCATATGTGGCACTCTGGACATCATTCGTTCATTCATTGGTATTATTTATGTTCTTAACTGGGCCACCCCCATATCTTTATAAATGACATGTCATTTGTAAAGACATGCCAGGCTGACAATAGGATAATGTAAACAACACTGCCAGAGCCGCAATGAGTTTATATATTATTTGTATATTATTGGCAGAAATAGAGGGCCCCAAAATCAAATTTTGCTTAGGGCCCCATGGAGGCTTGGGCCGGCACTGATGATACATATAATCACAACAACTCGCAACAGAAAGGGGGGGGGGGGGGGGGGGGAGATTAAGGGACCTGTAGGCCGACCTGCTGCTATAAAGCACTACTCAGCCGTCCATAAGCCCGAAAAATGCGACCGCCCGCACCAAGAGGCAAGACAGACGAAGAGCAAAGGGTGGCTATTTTGAAGAAACTAGAATATAAAACATGTTTTCAATTATTTCAACTTGTTTTGTGTTCATTCATTGTGATGCCTTCAGTGACAATCTACAATGTAAATAGTCATGAAAATAAAGAAAACGCTTTGAATGAGAAGGTGTGTCCAAACATTTGGCCTGTACTGAATATGTAATATGATGACGGGTGAATGTGTATTGTGCATATATGTAGTATTACTAGATATTGAGATATCATAAATGATAGGAATAATGTCAATTTCTAAGTGTTCTTCTTCGAACTCTCATTGGTTCCTTTTCTTCGCGTCAGATTATTTCCTTTGAAATGTAATTAGCCTTGTGGTAACATTTGAGTCACAGTCATAAAAATATGGCTCTCGGGAAGTTTGAGCCAGTGCTATCTGTGGATCCAAAGATCAAGAGGTGCTGGAATTAACAAGATAGTGTGAGGAAGTTCTACAAGCCAGCTGAATCATCCCTTACAAGACTGGCCCAGATGACCAGAAGCAAGCGGAGGTGGGGAGATGCCAGAGGACCCCTGTGGATCAAAGCTTGCTCTGAACTAAATGTGCTGGGTGGAGAAGGAGCAAGGGACACAGACTCTCTCCTGGGGGCACGCTCGTACTGCAGGGACACTCTCTGAGCAGGATGCTCTGAGGGAGCCGCTCTTGCAGAGACCTTTTTGAGAAGACCCTCTGGAGTGGACCAACTGCTTGATTTAGTGGCTGAGATGGTCTCTGTCTTTTTTGATCAGTCAATCACACTGTAAAATAAATATAAGACGATGAATCTGAAAATTCACACAATAGGGCCAATTTTAGGTGGCGACTTGTCCAGGGTGTACCCCGCCTTCCGCCCGACTCCCCAATAGGGAAAAGCGGTAGAAAATGAATGGATGGAATCTGAAAATTGACAATGACTTGGTTTCAGAGATGTGTAGGAGAAAAGTTCTTCCTATAGGTACTATATTGCCTTTAAAAGATACAGCTACTTGTTTCTTCACGGGCCACAGTGACAATGCTGGCAACACACGCACTCAAAGCACTTGCAAGCAGAAACAATGTAGGGAAAGAAGAGAGGGAATATACACATTTTGGCATTACATTTAATAATAATGGTGGAGCTATATACACTGCTTTAAAATATGGCTAGCTAATAGCTAACAAATGACAATGTCTCTCCGAAATCACTAAACCTCGCCTCCCTGGTGACAAACAAACTACGTTTCTAGCAAGTTTCATCCCTGAAACAAAAGGGCGTGTCTACACAGATATCGATTGTAACGAACAAATATAGTCGATATTACAATGATTGCATCAAGATTGTTTTAATCAAAAAATATATATTTTTTTTTTGTTTATGAACTCAGGAAATGCATCCCTGGACACATGAGGACTTTAAATATGTCCAATGTAAGACCCTGTAACTACTTGGTATCACCCAAAACGTATGTAAAGTATCCAAACAACAGAAGAATGAGTGCGTATTACATTTTAACAGTAGTGTAGATAAAACATGTTAAAACAGAAAATATCCAGATATCAACAGTAAATTAACAAGTAGATGAATAATACATTTTCTACTGCTTGTCCCTCATAATTGTGACAAATTAATACAGTCAGAAATGACACAATATGTTACTACTTACGTCAGCAGCCAAATTAGGAGCCTTTGTAACCCGTTTACTTACTTACTACTAACAGAGAAGTTGTCACAAATGAACACTATCTTATTTAATGACAAAATTGTTCTTTGATTACAATAATAAATGTATGTTTAATGTATCATAGGTTTTTTTTGTCAAAATAAAGCCAATAATGCCATTGTTGTGGTCCCCTTTATTTTAAAAATTGTCGAAAGACATTTTAGTACCTGTACAATCTATAGGGAAAACCCTACTTTCTTTTGTTATTTCTGCCTGGCAACAACCTTCCTCAACATTACCCAGGCAGTCTTGTATTATCTAATTGGTGTGTACGCTCGTGTACGTGTGTGTACGCTTGTGTAAGTGTGTGTATGTGTGCGTGTTAGTGTGGCAGGCAGAGGACAGCCAACATCTGCTGTGGTCACTCTTGCTCATCGTCTCCTTATCGCTACTCTCGTCCCCGTCTGTTCATGCACGCACACACACTTACACACACTCTCACAAACCTTTCTCTCCTCTTCCGTCTGTTGGCGGCACTTCTTCACCTTCGCTGTACTCCTCATTCATGGATTTTGCAGTAGTTTGTGTGTGTGTGTGTGTGTGTGTGTGTGTGTGTGTGTTCTTGTATTTCTACCCTTCTTGAGACATCACACAAGGAAAAGTACCTTCCATATGAAGACCGGTGAACAAGTTAGGACATAAATCATGGCCCCAATACGGAAAAACATTGCATCTAATAGAGAATGTCTCATTTGCACCCCTGATGGTGAAATCTATCCAAATTAGGGTGGTCCCAAAAAGGAGATATTTTTCAAATTGACTCTGTTGCAAGTCTTGTGTATTCTTTGTAACTTGTTTGTGTGTGCTATGGCTATTGAGTTCTTTTTTCCTGGTCTCAGTCTGGACCCTCTCCCCGGGATTCCAGCCTTAGACCGTATATTTTTTTACTCACCCCCCCCCCCACGAACACACACACACACACACACACAGACACACACACACCAATGTTTACCTGTTTTCCACCTTTTTAAGGAGCGCCGGAAGTTGGTCCTGTTCTGTTCTGCGGAAATCTTTTATTTATAGATCTTTCTCGCTCTGGAATAACTTGCCTCAAATTCTCACCGGCATTGAAAGTAAACAGGTAAACAGTCTTTAAATTAGTTTGCTCGTTGATGATTTGTTTGGTTTTATATTGTGTAGTTATATTTATATGGTAATTATTATTCTGTGACTGTAAATTGTTTGCTTGTTTTCTTATTGATGCTTTTATTTTTTATTTTTTTCTGTATTGTGTAGTTATAATTATATGCTTTTACTTGTAATTGTATTGAATTGTGGACCCCAGGAAGACTAGTGGGTTGTTGAGGCAACCAGCTAATGGGGATCCTTAATAAAAATCAAAATCAAAATCTGTCTCCCTGTAATGTTTGTCTGCTCTTGAGTGGGACTGTGCTGAAAACTGTGTGTCGGTTTTAAAAGTGCTCCCCCTCTGGTCAACATATGCAATAAGTGTGTGTAAAAATTTGAAGTGCTCCCTCTCTGGCCACCATATGTAATAACAAGTGTGTGTAGGAAATTGAAATGCGCCCCCTTAAGCCAAAATGGATTAAAAATAAATAAATAAATATGTAAATAGAGACATACTGTAATAACTTGAAGTAAATAATGAAGATTAAAAACCAATAACAAACAAAACAAAAAAAATTAACTAAAAGCTTACCTTTTTTATATATGCATAGTATGTATATATTATTAAATACAAATCTTTATGTATCTAGAAAGGGTGGTCCTAAAGAGGTGGCATTTTTCAGAGGTCTCAAGAAGGTAAGAAATACAAGAATGTGTGTGTGTGTGTGTGTGTGTGTGTGTGTGTGTGTGTGTGTGTGTGTGTGTGTGTGTGTGTGTGTTTGTTAGCCTCGACAACATATACAGGTCGTCAGGGTCCAACTGCAGCTTGGACGCCCTTCTCTAACAACCACGAACACACACTTTCTCACATGAGCAGATGCCATTGAGCCCCCCTCCCCCCTCAAAATAAACCACTGCATGAACATTTCTAATGAAATTATAAGTCAGACTGACAGGCAACTTTTTGCTTTTTTTTTTGCCACTAATCGCATCTCCCAAAACTCTTTATGTGTCGTCATCTGGAGGAAAAGTCTGCACTTCCTCCACCGCTATGCCGTGTGTGTGTGTGTGTGTGTGTGTGTGTGTGTGTGTGTGAGAGAGAGAGAGAGAGGGGAAAGTGTAATGGAGAGAGTATAAAGATGTGTGAATGTAGGACAGTGGGGAGGAGGTCGACTGAGAAGAAAGGAAGTTAAGTAGGGGAGGAACAGAGAAAAAGAAATGTTTGGTAGTCGACCAAAGAAAGATGTTTATTAGTTATACTGGGTGGATTGTGCTCATATTTGATAACGATAATACCAAAGCGGTAGGCGTACATGATTGGTTTTGTAGTTTTTCAACAAAGGGTGTCCTGATCCAATACTGATATCAGATAAAAAAAATAAAAAGTATGAGATGATGTTGGCTTGCATCTAAAATCTCTGATACAAGCATTCCTGCAGCTGCACAGCCAGTTAACATCTAAATGTCCTCCAATAAGCAAACAAGGTTGGTATTTTCTTGTAATCTAATGAAGTCATTTACAAAAGGTAAACATGGTAGACTACTATGAGCTAGCACCTACGCAACAGCTAAGCACACTATAGCACACAAGCTAGACATACGTAATAAGTGTCCTTCATTGAACAATATTGCTTTTTAAAACAGCACATTTGTCAACAAAACAAGAATCAAATAATTATACGGTCGAGAAGGGATTCCAATGGCCCCATTCCTGGGTGGATCTGAGAGAGGAAGAGGGGGGTTCATAATTTGCAATGCAGTCTGCTGAAAATGATGGAAAGAGACACTCTTCTTGGAAACTGACGCTGTGGTGAAAGTTGTGATTAACACACAACAGGTAACAGTTGAAGAGAAAGTCAAACACAAATACAAATACACGGAATAGAAATTGAAAGAGTAAATGAAACCAAATTTCTAGGTCTAATGATTGATGATAAATTGAACTGGAAATATCATGTAAAAAATATACAACATAAAGTAGCAAGAAACACGTCAATAATGAATAAAGCAAACCATGTTCTAACCAAAAATCACTTCATATTCTTTACTCCTCACTAGTATTACCATATCTGAGTTATTGTGTAGAAATATGGGGAAATGACTACAAAAGGACACTTCATTCATTAACGGTGTTACAAAAAAGATCAGTAAAAATAATGCATAATGTTGGATATAGAGAACATACAAACCCTTTATTTATTACATCAAAAATACTGAAATTCCACGACAAAGTGAATTTGCAGAAGGCTAAAATTATACACAGAGCAAACTATAATCTGCTACCCAATAATATACAATAATTATTCTCAAAAAAAGAGGAGAAATATAATCTTAGAGAAAAATTAAATTTAAAACATTTGTACGCACGTATAACACTTAAGACCTTCAGTATATCTGTATGTGGAATTAAATTATGGAATGGATTAAGCAAAGAAATCAAACAATGTACTATTATGATCCACTTCAAGAAACTCTTCAAACTTAAAGTGTTTACAAAGTACAAAGAAGAAGAACCATGATAAACATTCTGAATTTATTTCATCCATCCATTCATTTTCAAGATAATCTTACTCATCTCACCATATGAAATATAACCAACTTACTTCACCAATTATTATTAATTTATGTATCTATTTTTATTGTTATTACTTATGGAGTATATTGTGAATAAATTGAGAACAAGAAGTGAACAAAAGTTTTAGCAACTGCTATGTAAAGGAAAAGGGCGAGGATTAAATAAGCTTTGCTTCTTCCGACTCCTTTTCGAACATGTTGAAAAGAGGAACTGGAAATTGTGATGTATCATGTTGTATGCATGCATGTTCCAAATAAACTCAAACTCAAACTCAAACACTTTTTTAGGATATTCAACACTCTCTTGCCATCTGCCGGCTAAAGCTAATCATGCACGCCCCAATGTGTCACGTTTCATGTGTCAGGTAAACCGCGACAAATGTGAATCCCCTTCCTACTGTAGTTGCAAATTACTGACAGATACGGAGTCTCCAAGGCAGAAGCGTATCCAAACGTCTTTGCATCATTCTACATACTGCGTCATGCCCTTATTTGAATGACCTAACATGACCACCAACTGTCGCCAAAACATAAATTAACACTCCGCTTCGAAAGCATAAGGTTAGGTTTTTCATACCTATTTCTTGTAATTTCTTGTAATTTCTTGTAATTTCTTGTAATTTCTTGTAATGTCATTGCATCTTGGGGTCACGCCACCGACACAAAGAGCTGAACGTAACAGAATGACCCGACAATGACACCGCAATGACACATAGCGACGCAGAGGTGGCTGTGTGGAATATGCGCCATTTAAAGGCCACAGAGGCCAAAAGCCTGCGATACACGTCGGATGAGTTGAAAGAAATGATGTGGGGGCCAAATGGCAAACTGGTCTATATGTGGCCAAGTGCCACTTATCCTGCATGTCCTCGACACAGGCGGAAGCCGATCCCAGTGGTTTCGACATGCTGTTCAACCTGTTCTGCAGTGCCATGGCCAAGCGTAGTGGCCATCCTGTCCACCCGAAGTTAAGTTGGAAAATCACATAGCACATTTCGCAATATTTTTTTTAATCCATGTGGCCAGCCAGTTAAACCCAGGCTCAACTAAGCTCACTACCGCAACGGCGTCAGGGACACCAGCTCGTTCAACCTCACCCAAGCAGCGACAAAAGCAGCTGAAGTTTGCCCAAGCTTGTCCACGCAGTTAGGCCAGCACCCCAAGCGCGCTACCCCTTGCCTAAGGGCCAATACTGGCACCCTGGCTTCTCAAAGCCCGGCTCCCACCAATACCGGCTTCCTGGCTTTCCAAAGCCCACCCTACCTTGGATCAACAGCTCCTCCCCCAAGCTTGAGATATAGCCTGGAATCCTCTTTGTGAGGGGGGGCTAGGACAAGGCCGCCGCCGCAGCCAGGTCTACACCCAGCCCGGCCGCTGCCGCCACCGCCATCTTCATCTCCAGTGGGTCTTCTGACGATGCCGTCATCCTCGTCTCCAGTAGGTCTTCCGACGACGCCGCCATTCTTGTCTGTCAACAACGCCATCATCCTTGTCTCCATCTCCAGTGAGTCTTCGGAAGACGCCATTATCCTTGTCTCCGTCTACAGTGGGTCTGCAGTGCTTCCAACCTTGCCTCCAGCCCTGCAGTCAGCTCGCTTACTGAAAAAGCGCTCGCCTGGCGCCCGCGCTCCTCATTGATGGCCATGAATGGGGTCAGTCCATGGAAGCCGTCTGTGCCACCGGCAGCCATTCTCAGGACTTGGGCGTGGACCAAAATGGCTGCTGAGAATTTATTCTCGCCCACGTCTGCCTCCTCGTCGCCCATGGATGTAGCCAGTTTGTGCACGCCCGCCTCGTCAGCTGGAGCGGCTTTCCACTCGCCGCCGACACCTGATTTGTCCCTGCTGGCTTTGAGGAAACATGGCCTGGCAACTAGCCGCCAACTCCTCCCGCCACCTTCCCGTAACTTTGGACTTGTTTTGTTTGGGACGTCTGGAATCTGTCCCTTAAGGCAGTGGTCCCCAACCACCGGGCTGCGGTGTTTTTTTTCATTAAGAAATACAATCGTGTGTGCTTACGTACTGTATCCCTGCAGACTGTATTGATCTATATCAGGGGTGGGCAATTAATTTTTATCGGGGGCCGCATGAGCAACCCGAGCACTGCTGGAGGGCCACACCGACAATATTTCAATTAAATTTTGCTCAATATTATTTTTGATATACCGTAAGATAAATAATAATAATGATAATAATAATAATAATTAATAATAATAATAATAATTTCATTTAACCTAACTTAACTTTATACAAAAGCAGATTGCTTTTGATGGTTTTATTTTTAATACTGTCTTACACAACACTTCCTGATGTATAATACAATGCAAAAATGTCCATTTCTGCAATTGACTGCATGGCTGCCAGCTCCTTCGTGATTTGAAAGTCTGCAGTTATCTCACGTAAGAAGATGAGCAGCTGGGCGGTGTCACGTACATCGCAGCTCTCATCCAAAGCCAGCGAAAAACAGTCAAAGTCTCCGGGCATATCAGCGCAACAGAGTCCAATAAGCACTCCTTAATAAACTCTCCGTCAGAAAACGCCTTACTTTTTCTGGCAATTTTGTGAGAAATGACGAAACTTGTCCTGACAGCTGCATCTCTGGGGGTGTGAAATTTGGCAAAAAGTCCTTGTTGGGTTTGCAGTTTTACCATCAACACATCAGCCTCCCTTGCGCGCGCTTCATCAGACAGATTCCGGTATTTTTCCTCGTGCTTCGTCATGTAGTGGCGATTCAAATGATATTCTTTAAACACAGCAACCTGTGTACCACAAATTAAGCACACGGCTTTACCTTTAATTTCTGTAAAGAAATACTTGGCAGTCCATGTCTTGTTGAAAACACGCCATTCGTCAACAACTTTTCTCTTTTTAGCGTCTCATCACTTGTCGCTGTGCACCTTCACTCACAGGTTACACCCGGACATACGCCCATAAATAACACTTTTCAAAATAAAAGCAGCACAGTTGTATTGTACGCACGACATAGATGTTTTTTAAACTTTAGTTTGTAATTTGTGATTGCCGCTGTTCAATTCACTCACAATCACACACGCGCATACGTCCACACGGAAGTAATACAAATAACGCTTTTCAAAACAAAAGCAGCACCATTGTATTGCACACTCGACATAGATACTTTTTTAAATTTATTTTGTAATTTATGATTGGCCTCACGCAGGCCGGACAGGGACGCACAAAGGGCCGGATGTGGCCCGCGGGCCTCAGAATGCCCAGGTCTGATCTATATTGATATATAATGTATATATTGTGTTTTTTTATGTTGATTTAATTAAAACAAAAATAAAAAAAATATAAACAATTTTTTTATTTTTTTTATTTTTTATTTCTTGTGCAGCCCGGTACCAATCGGTGGTTGGGGACCACTACTCTACAGTGTTTAATAAAATTAATAAAGCATCTGCACGACTTGCAGCATCACACACATGCATGCATGCACACGCACTCTCACACACACACACACACACACACACACACACACACACACACACACACACACACACACACACACACACACACACACACACACACACACACACACACACACACACACACACACACACACACAGACTAACATCACTGTCTAGCATGCTGACAGATGTGTCTCCCAGCTGGTTTGACAGAGGGCAGGGTGTTGTGTGAGGCAATTAGAAGGTCATCTCCTGCGGGACAAAGTGAATGAGTGAATACTTCAACAGGAAGTCCATTGATCAGATGAACATCAGCCTATTGATCTGTACTTATAGTGTGCAGTGTCACAGGAATAAGGCAAGGTAGTGCACTATAAATTGCGAGGTAGTCATTAGCTCTCATACGAACATAAAAATCGGCACAGACATGATATAAATACATACAAAATGCGTAATGAACGGTTTGTTCAACTTCTTAATATTTCTTTGATTTGGTTCAACCTATAGACTATATTTTTTTCTTATTTTGTTTTTTTTTTGTTCCTCCCACAACTTTTCCTTATTTTCTGTTGGCCATCATTGCATAAGGTATCATCTTCAATTCATTAATACACATTCTCTGTTCTCCTCTCTTTTATTACAAAATGGTGATACTTAAATACGGTGGCCGACGGGGCAAACGCATAGCGACATCCATTACACACCTGCGCCACCAAAACGCAGGCTACTTAAAAAAACAAAAAAAAACAAGTGCGAGTCAAACGCACAGCCACGTCAAAAACACACACAAACCCCCCAAAAACATGCAGCAACGTGCAAAACACACACAAACTGCCAAAATACATGCAATTTCACAGAACACAACACACAAGTGTCAGGGAAATGCGCAACAATGTCCGAAACACAGACAAACCCCCAAAACAATGGAAATGCAGATACAACACAATGGAAGTACGATGAAACTAGAAGTTATTATGCTACAAAGCCCCAAAGATAGCTGTGGGTAGAAAAGACCTGTGGTAGCGCTCCTTTCTGCACCGTGGATGTAACAGTCTAATGCTGAAGGAGCTACAGGAATGTCAAACTAATTTTAGCTCAGGGGCCACATACAGGAAAATATATTCCCAAGTTGTGATGATAACTTAAAAATAAAGACAACTTCAGATTGTTTTCTTTGTTAAAAAATAGAACAAGCACAATCTGAAAACATACAAATCATATTTTTTTGTTTTTTTTACACTTACATGTTGCTGTTCATAGTAGTCTATCCGTATTTGTCGTGATTTATCATTTCTGAATAGACGATGTGATAATGTTCATCAGTCAAATAGGTCTGGCAGAGTTTTAAAATGCTCTCATTGGTGTAAAATTTTAATCTATCAGAAGATGTAATAAATAGCAATATCAAAATCAAATTACAGCATGTTATTAATGTAATTTACTCATTTTCCTCAACTGATGTACTAACATCATGTGGTTTATTCTGTACATATGTAGCAATATCTACAACAAAACATGTTTTTTTTTAACTATTTTCATGAATCACACATGAAGTTAGAAGGGGATACATGTTATTTAAGCATATTAATGGGGCGGTATAACTCGGTTGGTAGAGCGGCCGTGCCAGCAACTTGAGAGTTGCAGGTTCGATCCCCGCTTCCGCCATCCTAGTCACTGCCGTTGTGTCCTTGGGCAAGACACTTTACCCACCTGCTCCCAGTGCCACCCACACTGGTTTAAATGTAACTTAGATATTGGGTTTCAGAATGTAAAGCGCTTTGAGTCATTTGAGAAAAAGCGCTATATAAATGTAATTCCCTTCACTTCACATTTATGTGACCCCAGATAATGTGTCCCCAGTCCTCTATCTTAACCGGGCACATAGCTCCGCCCCCTCTGAAGTAATGCGTACTCCTGCGGCAGGGGTTGCAAAGAATTGCTATTGCGACATCCAGTGGACACATTAAGAAGAGCAGTTTCTTTCATTCCAAAATTTCAGCACATTTTTTAACTTACCAAAATCATCTCGCGGGCCGGATAAAACCTGTTCGCGGGCCTGTTACGTTTGACACCCCTGCTCTACAGTATCATGCATGTGGTGAGAGGGATTGGACAATATGGATGTGACCTCCAGCGGCCACCTCCTCAGTGCTGTCTAGTGGGCAGCCTAGGACGGAGTCAGCTCTTTTAATGAATATATTGGTTATGTTCCTGTCTCCTACTGTGCTGACCCCACCCCAGCAAACATTTTGAAAAGGTTTTATGATAATCTATTTAACAAATAATATATTACGAGAATTGTGTTGAATACAGAATCGGTTCTGAATCGAAACATCGCCCCAAGATTTGGAATCAAATGGTGAGGTGCCAAAAGACTTAGTGCTAACCGCATTAGTCGTGCTAATGTGCTTGACAAGCCTGAAGACGTTTGCTTCTGTTGGCCACCGTACTTAAAGGGGAACATTATCACCAGACCTATGTAAGCGTCAATATATACCTTGATGTTGCAGAAAAAAGACCATATATTTTTTTAACTGATTTCCGAACTCTAAATGGGTGAATTTTGGCGAATTAAACGTCTTTCTATTATTCGCTCTCGGAGCGATGACGTCACAACGTGACGTCACATCGGGAAGCAATCCGCCATTTTCTCACTTTCGTCGGTGTGTTGTCGGAGGGTGTAACAACACGAACAGGGACGGATTCAAGTTGCGCCAGTGGCCCAAAGATGCAAAAGTGGCAAGAAATTGGACAAAATTTGTTCAAAATACGAGGCTGTGGGGAAAGCCGACGAAATGGTCAGTCGTTTGTTCCGCACACTTTACCGACGAAAGCTATGCTACGACAGAGATGGCAAGAATGTGTGGATATCCTGCGACACTCAAAGCAGATGCTGACATCAACTCCAAAACTGGACAGATCAGCTTTCAGGAAAAGAGAGTGGATGAGGGTATGTCTACAGAATATATTAATTGATGAAAACGTTATTCATTACTCGCGGTTTTACGTAAATTATTATACATAAACTGTGTTTACCAATAATTTAGCTTAAAAACTTTTTTTTTTTCAATCATTCGAGTACATTCGGGTAGTCTTGTGTAATGCAGTATTTTGTGTCTATTTAGGTATGGTTAACCTGAGTGCTGAAATCGTGGAAAAATATATGTTCTTAGCGCGCCTGAAATGGGCTGTCTGCACTCTCAAAGTGCATGTTGTTTCCAAATGTATTTCATATGCTGTAAACCTAGTTCATAGTTGTTAGTTTCCTTTAATGCCAAACAAACACATACCAATCGTTGGTTAGAAGGCAATCGCCGAATTCGTCCTCGCTTTCTCCCGTGTCGCTGGCTGTCGTGTCGTTTTCGTCGGTTTCGCTTGCATACGGTTCAAACCAATATGGCTCAATAGCTTCAGTTTCTTCTTCAATTTCGTTTTCGCTACCTGCCTCCACACTACAATAATCCGTTTCAATACATTCGTAATCTGTTAAATCACTTAAGCCGCTGAAATTCGAGTCTGAATCCGAGCTAATGTCGCTATATCTTGCTGTTCTTTCCGCCATGTTTGTTTGTGTTGGCTTCACTATGTGACGTCACAGGAAAATGGACGGGTGGTTAAAATCAGGCACTTTGAAGCTTTTTTTTAGGGATATTGCGTGATGGGTAAAATTTTGAAAAAAACTTCGAAAAATAAAATAAGCCACTGGGAACTGATTTTTAATGGTTTTAACCCTTCTGAAATTGTGATAATGTTCCACTTTAAAGACAAGTATAAAAAAGCTTTAAATGAAAAAATGTAAGCAAACCAAACTGTTGTTAATGAATTATTAGTCATAGATCTGGAAAACTGGTACACACGGAGCACAACACAGCAGGAGGGCAGCTAACAACCAACAGCTAACTGCTAAGCTAGCTTGAATTTGAATTAGACAAGAACAAGTGTTTTGTACACTTGGACAGAGCTGGAATTTTGTCACAGCAAAAAGTAACCAGCTAAGAAGAGGAAATTAGCAAGTATAATAATAATTCGGGAGAAGAAATAATATCCACACAGCTCAACAACACTTTGAGCCATAGATATGAATGAGTGCTTACAATGACCGGGTGCAAAGTGTCTGGGCATTCTGTGGTTACATAAGGCACCACAACTAAAACTACAAGGGTAATAATAATATATAATACATTTAAGATGCATACATATTTGCTTTATTATCAAATCGTAGACCCTGAATCGTAATCGTATCGTGAGGTGCCCAAAGATTCCCACCTCCAATTCCAGTGGGCCCTGACTGACAGGTGCTGCCAAAAAATAGGATGGTGGCAACAACAGCTACTTAGATATTCTGGTGACACCATGCATGCCATGTCTCTAATGCAGAAAAACTAGACAAAGCTTTTCAAAATGACTGGAACACTTTACAAAACAATCACTCCCAGGGCTTAAAATGAAGTCACAGGCTGGTCTGAGGTGATTCAGGGTCTGTAATTGTGCTGACCGTAGAATATAAACCCATCACACTAAATAAGATGCTGACAAATGTTGAATCTTTTGGGCTTGTTAGGTCTTTTTAATGAAAGTCAATTCGATTTCATGCTGTATGTTAATTTGGGCAATGTTTCGACTACATTTCTAATGATGCCACGCTCTCATTTGTTCACTTCTCATTCAACCACATTCTAATACGAAAGGTTCACTCACCGTGGAACTGGAAAAGATAATTACAAATTAAAATCCCATGAGTTTCGGGTTGAAATGTGCATGTATGCTCCTTTTGCATACGCAATTAAATACTGTGCATGGTTAGACTATGCAGCGTGCACGTATGACGCTATGTCCAAAGGTAGCTCTATGTGCAACATTTTTACAAATACTGTACCTCCATTAAACCGTTTTTCAGCTATAATTGAATATTGACCTGGACCTCTACCACAGCAACTAACAAACTGCGCATCTACAAGACATGCTATGGAATTACAACAGCAGTGTCAAGGTCCCTCCGGCCTTGTCCTGTGTTGGTTTGGTTGTTCCTCTTCTTAGTTGAGTGTATATTTATGTTGCCAGCTCTCATATTCCTCCGTTGTTTACGTTCTTGTGGCTAGGATTGCTTCTTTTGCCTTTCCTTGTGGAATTAAAATAGATTCTTACATGCACGCTGCCCCGGCCACTACTTGCTTCTTTTTCCGCATCCTTGAGAACGCAATCACCAGCAATGCAGGTTGAGCAAGCCTTCAGAAGTGTTTCTCACGGCGAAGGACAAGATCAAGATCCTAATGGAGCTGAGAGTGGACGCACAGCCGTGGTGTTAGTAGTGCAAGGACGAAGAGGCAACAGAGGAGGATCTCTCTTCCAAGGCCATGGAAGGCTGGGGTCAGTTGATGGCAAAAGTGACAAAGGCAGAAAATCGCTACCTTTCCTGATCTCAGCACAACTGGAAGTCATCCTCAGCACGCTCCCCACGTGTATCTGCTCAGTGGCCTTGTGGTTAGAGTGTCCGCCCTGAGATCGGTAGGTCTTGAGTTCAAACCCCGGCCGAGTCATACCAAAGACTATAAAAATGGGACCCATTACCTCCCTGCTTGGCACTCAGCATCAAGGGTTGGAATTGGGGGTTGAATCACCAAAATGATTACCGAGCGTGGCCACCACCGTTGCTCACTGCTCCCCTCACCTCCCAGGGGGTGGAACAAGGGGATGGGTCAAATGCAGACAGTAATTTCACCACACCTTGTGTGTGTGTGACAATCAGTGGTACTTTAACTTTTTTAACTTTATCTCCCTCTTGCCAGACACGGACAGCGGCTTCTCCCTCGCCTCTACAGCGCCAAGCCCGGTATGATTAACGGCCACCTCGCATCTGTTAATTCGACGTGAGCTGTCACACAGCGCGGTCAGGACGCTAACCCGTCGCAACACAATGACGTCACGCCACCAGCGTCTAAGGAACATGTGGCGGCGCTCTCCGATGATGTCACACAGAGGCATGGGTGGCAAGCACGCGCAGTGGCGCATTCACGTAACACGCTTCATAGAGACACTTTCTCTGCATTCGACCAGTCAGCCCCCACTCAGTCAAATTCTACTTCTGCTGACATCATGGACCTTTTTTGTTAAGGCTAAAGTAGCCATCCAGCCAAGACCAAGCGACAGCAAGCTAACTGTGGCAGACAAGATGGACATTGTTTCAAACGCGGATGCAGCCAGTCAGTCTGTGCCTTCCCATATTCAAGCTCCACCCATAGTGGGTTTTCATCTTCCAGTGGCTGGGCCCCACCCACTTTGGCTTCCCGGCTCTTCAAGACTCAAGCTTCTGCACTTCCTGTTCAGTGCCTGTAGCAGCAGGAACCATCATCCAGACCACCTTCATCCCACTCGTGACTGCTGCCGGCGTCTGGTGTCAGGGTACTAGCCCTGATAGCTGTGCAGCTAGGATTGGGACTTGATACGATTTTTCCAGTTCCAATTCCACGCTCTATTCTGCTTAACGATTCGGTTCTTTTATCCATCCTTATTGTAACGACCTGGGCGCATTCCAATGCGCATTCATTTGTGCGTTTTGCTGAGCACACCTCCAGGAGCGTGCCAGGCTCGTGCCAGTCCGGCTGCCGCAAGCAACTGCAAACAATCGCCGGCAATCAACAGCTGCAATCCCGCGTCACGAGCTGTGTGTCTCATCTCCCCGTGTTCCCTCTGCTTCCCTGACTGCCTCTTGGATCTCGCTCTCCCGCCTGGACATGGACTTTTGACGCCTCGCTATCGCCCCCGACTTCTTGCTTGTGCTCACGGACCTACGAGCCTACCTCACCCCTATTGGACTTCCGTGCCTCTCGTTCCACACTACCGGTAACACACTACAGTTAACTCACACAGACACACACATAGTCACACCACACACATATTGGATTAGTACACACACTTCATGTATTATTGATGTATATATGGTGTGTATATATATATATATATATATATATATATATATATATATATATAAATAAATAGAGTTAATACGACATCCCTTCTGTCCTTCCTCCTGTACACATAACACTTATTTGGAAAAAAGAGATAAAAAAGGTGGATTAACCTCAATTTTATTTAGTTTACAGGTAACAGGACCTTACAAAGCCTGCGGTGAGGTCTCAACAGGCACATGCGTAGCATAGGAAAAAAAATACTTTTTTGAAAATATATATAAGAAATATTCTTCTGCAGAATTTAACAAAACAAAAGAGGTGGAAATTACACAATATAACATTTAGTAACATGTGAATGCAGCTGAGATAGGCTCCAGCGACCCCGGGACAAGCGGTCGTGAATGGATGGATGGAAGGATGTTAACTCATTACATGCAAAGTGAGATATGTCAAGCCTTTATTATAATTTTGATGATTATGGCTTACAGTTTCTTAAAACCTTAAATCAAAATCTCAGAAAATATGGGATTTCAAAAACTGTAAGCCATGATCATCAAAATTGTAACATCTGTCACCTTGCATGTAATAAAATAATATAACATATCCGTTTCATGGACTGAATGGACTTGTAATTTTTTGAGTTTCACCCAAGGACTGAGGGAAAATCTGCTTGGAGGAAAACATGCAACTTTTCTCTGACTACAAATCAACATTCACCTACCCGGACAAATGGAGGGTCTACTGTGGCAAATGGGTGCAAGCTTTTGATTGCAAACTGAGTCGCTGCTCGGTGACATTTGTCTAGTGGTAGACGTGAACTGGAGCGAGTACTTACCGCCTCGGAGCCAGTCAGAATCTGTTTCTCGTCATACTTATCTGAATGAGAAGGCATTCATTTCAATTTAGCAAATTGAAATGAGTCGGAGTCGAAGGATTTGCTCCTGCGGGTCTGCCGTCGATGCCAGTTCCTGCAGGGATGCCGTTGCCAGTCTCGTCTCCAATGGGTTTGACGCTACCTCCAGTAATGCTTCCTGTGGATCTGCCGCCAACACCACGTCCAGCCTCACGTCCAATGGATCCAACGCCGCTGCTAGCATCGTCTCCAGTGTGTCCTCTGTCGACGCCAGTGTTTTCTCCAATGGGTCCTCTGTCGACGCCAGCCTGGTATCCAGTGGGTCCTCCATCGGCGCTATCTTACCCTCCAGTGGGTGATCCATCGACGCCACCTTTGCCTCCAGCCCAGTAGCCTGTCATGACCGGTCCCTCCCAGTATGCGATGTGACCAGAACGCAACAAGCAGTGAGATAAGAGTATAAAATATCATATGAGCATAAAAATGTCAACAAACTGCTTTAGGTTTAAAAATCCTTGATTATCATCCATCTTTACCTTACTGTAGGGTTTCAACTCAGGATTTTCATAGTTAAATCTGATTCATTAGATTTTGCCCATAGTCTTCGATCAGTCGAATCTATGGCGCTGTTTTTTTTATAAGAAAAAATTGCAAATTGTGATGATAGGTCACTAGGTGTAAGTATAACATTGCATAATGTAAATCTTGCTGATATAATAAGGTGGTTCTTTCAGGTACTTATTAAAATAATACAGTCTTTCATTAAAGTGTACAAAACTTAAATCTTATGTTGCAACTTTTTCCACCTCAAAAAAGGCTAAACCACTGTGAAACAAATAAACACGGTAGAGATTTGACTGTTTAGTGACAGCTCCGTTCTGGCGCTGCGCCGACAAGACGTCAAAGTTGACTAAATAGAAGAAGTAAAAGTCGTAACAAAGTTTCTGTATTTGAACCTGCGGGAGGATCATTACCTTTGCCAGTGGGGCACTACACCTCAGGGGCGAGGTGGCACAAAGGGCTTTGTGTCTGACTGCGGCGCGTCCCCTTTGTAGAAACATCTTACCAACACTATCAGTAAAACAATTATTGTCTGCATACAAATGCGTTTTAGAGACGGAGACGTGGGAGGCCAAAACACACGACCAGCTGTTTTACACAGGTGATGTCACACCAGGAAGCAGCGACCGTAAGCAGTAGTCGCTTTCAAGTGACAGCCACATAGAAATTAATATTTTTTTTGATGATTTTGTCAAAACAGTGAAAATTAAGAAGTAGGAACTGTAGTACTTTGTTGTGTGTCCTCAACAGAGGAGCAGATAGTGTTGAATTAGACAGACAATGCAGCGTGGAGTAATTAGTCAGTTAGTCCGTTGAATGATTGGTGACCATTTGCACTCAGTTGTTCAATTAGAAAAGCAAAGACAAAGAGGGCATCAATGCCCAGAGGGGATGAATCACAGTGTAGAATTAACAACAACAACAACATCCCCCAAGCACAAACATCATGAAGGCATCACAAACACTTTACATTCACATGTACGAAGCATTCAATAGACATTTTAGTGAAATTTGCCTACTTTTCGTTGTTGGACAAGCAATGGTCAAACTCACTGGCCACAACATTAGGTACACCTGCAGAAGTTCCAAGTATATGGATACTTTCACAAAGATGAAGTATAATATTTTTTCTATTGTGGTTGTAGTTTGAAGTGATTGTACTGCATCATAATGACAAATGTTTTTCATTGCTTATTTAATAGTGTGATGAATTTAGAATTGTGTGTGTGTGTGTGTGTGTGTGTGTGTGTGTGTGTGTGTGTGTGTGTGTGTGTGTGTGTGTGTGTGTGTGTGTGTGTGTGTGTGTGTGTGTGTGTGTGCGTGCGTGCGTGCGAGTGTGCGCGTTTTCTATTTATGCTCCTTCGGACCTCACTGTCATGGATGACCTTTTCCAAAATGAAAGGAGATGCACATATTCAGCTTTATTTATGCTTGACATGTCTCATTTAATTTCCACAATGAGCTCTGTGAGAGTAGCAGTCACTCCCGAGGACCAGTTTCAAATAAAAAAAGAATGCCTCCATCAGCAGCATTTTTTTTTTTTTTTGACACAATGGTGATGAATGTCATTTCCCAGCAGTGTCTGCCTGTGCTGCCTTTCAGGTTTCCTCACACTTATTTATTGGCCTACCAAAATACCCATTATGTCGCTCTATATAGGACAAGCAATCATATGGTTGAAAGGTCATATGTAAAAGATGAGTTATAATACACTTTTCTTATAATGAAGTCTTTAAAAGGTTATTCTATGCTCTATGTACATTTTGAATTACACAATGTCATGCTAATAACTGATGGACGCTCTCATCACTAAATGTATTGATTTAAGGGGACCATCATTATGTTTTTGTTATATTGCTTTCTTTTCTCTGCAGTCATGTGCTTTCCACACACACACAGTAAATGATGTTTTATTGTAAAAATGTCTGAGATTCAACTCTGCACCACCAGACATAAAATCCATTAATGAAGTTCAGGGATATTTTCACCCAATCCAGGTTTTTTCCCCCTTGTTGTTGTTAAATGTCAAAGTGTCAACATTTCTCATTAGGTATTTTCATCAACACCAACTTTCTGACAAGCCAGACAGTACAAACATGGAAAAGTGAAAATGTGACCAAACGCTGACAGACATTGACTGATAGATATTGGATAATGTCTCCAGAATTATTGGGTGAACTATACTAAGAGTTTTGCTGTGTGTATGAGCTTGGGGATAGCTTAGCTACATTTTGAATGAGTAGTTTTTTTGTAGCTTTGATATTTTTAGACCCACGTAACTAGGTAGCTTACATCAAAGCTAAAAGTTAACAAAGAGAGAAAATGGACTGCGTATTCAGGCCCCCCAAAAATACGGAGAAAATACAATGACCTGGATGAATGAGAGCATCATACATAGGGAGAAAATCTATGATGATTGGTTGGTTGTGTGATGAGTCACAATTGGCTAAGATTAGAGTGAAACATTACAGACTGGCCAATCACAAGCAAGATAAGACGGGTCATCGAAACCAGGATGCAAAATCTTAACAGATACGCACTCATGTCACACGACGACGACGAGGGAGTCAGAGACAGAGGGACGCTTCAAGCTGACCACTCAAAAAAAATAACCATATTTGAAAATGGCAGAGGGATTCTCTCCCACAGATTAGACTTTACTTTTAGGGATGAAGACGATCTGAACAATAATGTGTGTCCTTGGCCATTCATCCATCCGTTTTCTATCGCATGTCCCTTTGGGGTCCGCGGGGGTGGCTGGAGCCTATCCCTGTTGCATTCGGGTGGAAGCCGGGGTACACCCTGGAAAAGTGGCCACTTCCTTGTCCTTGACCATGTTTAGACAAATGTCTGCGTTTAGAGAAAACAATGCCCTAAACCTTAGTTTTTAGTTGTTTACGCTGTAAGCCGGAATCATAACTGCTCTCTTTATCTAAGACGTCCAACACAAATTTAGTAACACACATTAAGGTCAGTTCATGAAAAGTTTTACTGCATATAACCATTACCAACTGTTCCCAAACAACACACAAGTCGTTGTTGTTTTTTTTGTCAAGATATTGATAGATGCCGTTTTTTTACTGTAGAGAAATGAATAACATTAAAGGGGTGGGCCAAAGAAAAGGCAAATTAAAATAAATACAAACAGTGGGGTGCAGGGACCCCTAGAGGTAGTTGTAGGGTGTTCCCAACTAAATGACAGATAGTTAATAGTAATGGACCCTTATTGAGTCCATTTGTACACTCTCAGTTACATTAACATTGATATTATACATGTGGGCCCATAAATATAAATGCTGTTAAATGTAGCTTTGCAAGCAAGCTACTTTTGCCGTGTAGCTTGTGGCTTGCTACAGTTCTCTGGGGATAGTTTCCCGATACCTTAGCTACATTTAATCGTAACTTGTAGATTAGCTTGCTACATTTTCCAAGTACCTTGCCCAGCACTGGATATCATCCGATATCAGGGGGAAAAAAAAGTTTCGGATGATATCAGCTTGCATCTAAAATGTCCGATACAAGCAGTCCGGCAGCGTACTTGCCTGTGCAAAGTCAGTTAACAACGAAATGTTCTCAAATGTATTTTTGTCCTTGTATTTTCGTGAAGTCCTTTACAAGCAGCTACACAACAGATAAGCGCACAATAGCACACAAGCTAGACATTCGTAATAAGAGTCATATTGCAATTTATAACACCACATTTGTTAATACAGACAAGTTTTAAATAATTATAGTTGCACATCACTTACAGATTTTAATTCTCCAAGGCAGAAGCACATTAAAGTATATATAATAAGAAGCATGTCACATCATTCAGCTCACTGTGGCATGAGTATTATTGTGACCACTTAACAAAATATCACTCCACTTCAGTTTGTGTTTTTCATACTTACTATTGTTCTGAGTGATATCACTTGATCAAGCCTTTTATAACATGTCACACTACAAAATAATAAAAGTATGTACTATGATTTGTGCTGATATTGTACCTGATTAATATTAATATCGGCCAATACTCAAGTCTCCAATATCGGTATCGTATCGAACACCCCTACTGTGTGTATGAGTCCATTCTTTTGTTCGGGTGTGGTACTTTTGTATTGCATTTTTTGTAAAAATCCACCAATTGATGAAGTCATGTACAGGCATTTTTTTAAAAATAATTTCAGGTTAAACTCAGAAAAATAATATGATTGAAAAGTTGTACTCAATTGAAACTGCTTTCGCAGAAGTATGGAAAATCCAGTTTGATATTCAATTGTTGTGCTCATGTATGAAACGTTATCCTTTCGACACAAAAGTATGCCAGCCTGGAGGTCAATGACCATATTTCTGTGCTAATGGTTTTTTTTATTATACCAGTTACAGAATTACCGTATTTTTCGGTGTATAAGTCGCACCGGAGTATAAGTCACACCTGCCAAAAATGCATGATAAAGAAGGAAAAAAACATGTAAGTCGCACCCTATGAAAAAAAACTGCGACTTATAATCCGAAAAATACGGTAGTCAAGTTTTTCCAGAAATTGACTGTTTAAAAAAATGGCTTCTTTTGTGCAGGTGCTGGTGTCTTTTTGGAGGGATGAAAATCAATCTCCCAACTTCCTGCCCGTGCCTTGAACATGCTCCTCTGGGTGAAGTTTGGTTCCTTGTTGCATCTACAATACTAAACAGCAGCCAGCCAGGTGAGTGGCAGGTGCACTGGTTGATTTTAATGAGGACCAACTATTTCAGTAGGTCCTCCAGCAGACTTCCTATTTCTTTCTGGGTTAATCACAGCAAACCGCCTTGACTCTGCAGTGCCTCCCTCTCTTTATGATATCCTGTTTTTATTTCTATCTTCGTCGCCTTCCTCTGCTTGTTCTCAGCATCTCTTCCTGCTTTGTACATCGGCATTATGTATGAGGACCCATAGAGTCCAAATTTCACGAACAAGTTCTCTTAATATTTAAAAATTTTTGCCACTGAAATGAATCTGGCAGTCATTTCCTATGATATCAATTAGTTTTTTAGAAATGGGTAGATAACTAACTATACTTGGAATGCACCCTTTCCATCGCACGCACCCTTTCCATCGCCAGACTCAATATTCTGCTCCCCCTTGGTGTGGCGTTATCTACAGAACTGGAGCCCATTTCCCTGCATGATCACTTAATTGCATATTTTTCTTTCCCTGGTCAATGATTACTTCATGACTGATATGGTTAAAATTATAGGCAAAAGGAAATACGATAAGACCTCAACTTATGAGCTTATGACAGAGCTCTCAACACAAATCTCAACCCAAAATAACACCATTTTAAAATGTAACATGCCTTTTAAAAAGAAAAAAAAACTTTTAGATAAGAAATATTGTATAAAAACAGTACAATAGAATGTACTACTAACAACTACAGTAGTTTTCCGAAGTAATGTAATAATAATGTACAGTGTTAAGCGTGGAGATTGTCATGGATAAATGTCCACCATTTCAATTGTCAAGTATTGGCGGTGACGAACCCCAAGATGCAGAGATGGCAGGCTTGACACAGGAAGACATGATTTTTAATGTCCAAAAAATGCAGGAATAACATAAACCAGGAACCAGGAGACAGGATAGCAGGAAAACAGGAAATAGCGAACAGGAACCAGCAAACAAGAAAACCGGAGACAGAAACCAGCAAACAATCCACAGCATGCAGATAGTAGCTTACAATACTCCAGCACTGACAGGAGAGCAAGGCAGGTATAAATAGCAGCCGACTGATTGACACCAGGTGTAGCCAGGTGCCAATCAGCCGCAGCTGAGAGGAAACAGCGCTCAGGGAGACAAGCAGGAAACTGAACAAAAATAAGAGCGCTGACAGGAAATAAAACACACTGAGGAAAAAACAAAACATAACCAAACTGTCAGTGACAAGCCTGACATCAGTATTATTTTAACATTTGTGGCTGGCGATAGACTTCACACTCATTTTCTTACTTGCCATTGTTGGGAAAAAAAAAGTTATGTCGATCTCTAGCTATAAGCCAATGCTAGTTTTGGTTGGACCTTACGGAATTTACTGTCACATTTGCTAAGCAAACTAATGGCGGGATGCTTGTATCTCTTATTTTTGCTTGTAACGTCAAGCATAACAATTCACCGAGGGGGCTCTTATCTCAAAACACTCTTTAAGTTGGGGTACTCTTAAGTTGAGATACTACTGTATAAAAGAATCCCCATTTTCAGACTTCCCTGCTCTTCCATCTCCTCTTCCATGGACACAATAGCCTGAGTTTCTTCCTGCTCTTTAAGTGTTTCTTCAAGCATCTTGAAGAAAACATCAGTAGAAGAGGATGCAAAATAGAATACTAGCGGCTTACCTTCTTTTTTCTTGTTATTGAGCGCCGGGTTATCTCATCTTTCTCCGTTTTTCTGCAAGTTCTAATTCATTTTTTCTCCTCTCGAATGTGCTCCTGAGTTTCACGATCGCATTTGGCCTGAATTTTATCCATCCAAACTTCAACCAAAACCCTTCTTCCTCAAAATCAGAAACGTTACACTCCTCTCGCTTGGTCTGGCCTCTTTGACTGGAGAGGTCACATTCCCATCATTTAAAAATATACATAGGCTGACACCTTCCTGAGTTGTATTGCTACAACCTGCAACAATGCTTCTGGCAGACATATTTCATCTATTTAAAAGGTATTATCTCACCTTCAAATTCGGTGTGAAAATATCATGATTCAGGATGAATATGCTCCCAAATTACACATCACCATATTTTTCGGGCTATAAGGCGCACTTAATATCCTTTATTTTTCTTAGAAATTGACAGTGCGTCTTTTAACCCAGTGCGTCTTATGTACATATTAATTGTGGTTGTGCTTACTGACCTCATCCCAATTTTATGTGGTACACGGTGTAATAAGTGTGACCAATAGATGGCAGTCATACATAAGAAATACTAGAGATACGCGTGAACTGTGCACTGCAGGTTGATGCTTGTTGTTCAATAAATGACGCTAGCAAGTAAGCAAACAACACCAAAACTTTGATGTTTTATTAGGAATACAAAACCTTACAAACGGCGCTCAAAAATCTGTCAAAAAGTTTTAGTGCTACTTTGGTAAACTACGAAGCCACACCGCTTGCTGGAAGGTAGAGCATTACGGCTACCGTAGTCAGACATACTCTTCAACAAACGGGTATTATCATGGTGTGTGTTTAAGGACCCTAAAATTGCACCTATTAGAAGACATATTACTTGGCGTTTTGTTTTGACCTTTTATGCAAAACCAACTTTTCTTACCTACTGGTACCGGTTGATGCATATTTGGGATCTGCAGCTACATCACAAAAATTTGAAATCAAACTGTTGAGGCATTGCGGAGATATTTATAAACCAATCATGCCTTCCACCGATTGTACCGGACCGATTGGGAAAACCGTCACCGGATCCTCCATATATGGTATGAATGTACCCAAAGTGCCTTGCGCGCGTCCGCCATTGTAGTTCGCACAGTAGACATACAGATCAATTTCTTTATCCTCTTGTTGTGGGGCATGCATCCTCCGCTGCTGCCATTTCTAATACGAAATAGCGCATAGTTCGAAATGATATATGTCAGTAAAAAGTCACTATCCTAGCAACAACATGGCTGGCAGCAAAAAAACCAAGTTCACACTGCAAAAACTGAAATCTAAGTATGATTAAATATCTCAAATAAGGGTGATATTTGCTTATTTCCTGTCTGATAAGATAATTCTTCTCACTAAGCAGATTTTATGTTAGAGTGTTTTACTTGTTTTAAGGGTTTTGGTCCTAAATGATCTCAGTAAGATATTACAACTTGTTGCTGAGATTTTATGACCTATATTGAGTAAAACATGCTTGAAACTAGAATATCAACTGATGCAAAGCTGTGTCATCAACACTCACAAGTATAAAACTACTTTTTTAAAGTAATTATTTCTTACTTCAAGCATGAAAAAAAAGATCATGATGTATGCATATTATTATGTCAAGATAATGGCACTAGCATTTACTTAATTTAAGAATATTTTTCAACATATTGAGCAAAAAGGTCTCTTTTTTTTTCCACCAAGAAAAATTCACTTGTTATTAGTGAGAATATACTTATTTTAAGGTATTTTGGGTTCATTGAGGTTAGCTAATTTTACTTGTTTTGGAAAGTCTTGACAAGCCGAATTTTCTTGTTCTATTGGCAGATAATTTTGCTTAGTTCAAATAAAATACCCCTAATTCATTTTTTCTTTCTTTCTTGTTTTTGAACACTGACTTTTTGCAGTGTAAGAGGAGACGCGTAAATAAGAGCGGCCAAAAAAGCTGTAGAAGTTTTGTAAAACATCATCTTTGCAACATTTTGACCAAAGAACCACCATTACATGTCATGTAGACCACAAGGAAGTGTTTTAAATGTAGAAAAAAAATAATATCATCCCTTGCATGCGCCTTATAATCCGGTGCGCCTTATGTATGAAAATAGACCTGTTCATGGACAGTGCGCCCTGTGATGGTGCGCCAGAAAAATAAGGTGCGCCATATGAAATTGCCTCCAGTCTTCTGTAGGTGACATCCACATTTTGGAGCTAAAAGTGTGTGTTCACATACACATACTTTTGTGTATGTGCACACGGTGTGGGCATGTACGTGTGTATGAGACAGCTGTGAGTGACAGTCTGAACAATCCGTTTTTTATTCATTATAATTAGTAATCATGAAAGATGTAGAGATTTTAAAAATATATATTGTAGCGTCCCGGAAGATTTAGTGCTGCAAGGGGTTCTGGGTATTTGTTCTGTTGTGTTTGGGTTGTGTTGCGGTCCGATGCGATGCGGATGTTCACCCGAAATGTGTTAGTCATTCTTGTTTGGTGTGGGTTCACAGCGCATGTTTGTGACAGTGTTAAAGTTGTTTATACGGCCACCCTCAGTGTGACATGTATGGCTGTTGCATTCACTTGTGGTGTGTGTGTGCCTGAAATTAACATCATCATTAAACTTGCTAATGATCATACTACGTGTAAGCATTTGTTGACATCTTTGAGTAAAAACCTTTGTTAACCCATCCAACGTTACAGTATGTTGTGTTAAACCGCTAATGGTAACATAAGCTAGCCTACGGTGTTCTCGTTATATTTTTTGGTTTGAAAAATGCAATTTGGAGTGAGTTGCAAACAGCCCCTTTTAAACGTTTGAATTATCATATTGTCCTCAGGCTCTCACCATACCGAGTCATTGCACTGCCACTCAACTCTGTGTGTGCGTGTGTGTGTGTGTGTGTGTGTGTGTGTGTGTGTGTGTGTGTGTGTGTGTGTGTGTGTGTGTCCCAGCTGAAACTCCCAAACACTGAATTGATTATCTGAGGGATACTGATGAATGCTGAATTTTAGCCCTTTGTACTGAATGATGTGCAACCTTGCATGCAATATACATTAAAAAAAAGTTAGAGGGAAATGCGTCACGCTGGGTAGGTAATCTTATCGCTTCTCTAAACTCACGTCAGTCATTTGACTTAGCAGCCCCAACACACTTGCAGACGTGAGCAGGTAAGCTTGGCATTCAGGCTTCATCGTTCACAGTCCAGACACATTTTCCACTCCCCAGCAAACTCCACAGGCAGTGAGTGATTTGGCTCAAACTTGACCTTCTTGAAAGAAAATATCCCATTTAGTAAATCATTACTACCATGGAAATACTGTTTGGCCAATCCTGAAACTAAATATTTTTTAAATGTATTCAAATATTGATAAAACAACGGAAATATATTTAGATGAAGACACAGAAATGAAAAATTGTTAGTGGCGACTATAAAAATGAACCATGCAAAACCTTTTTGGGGAAAATACTTTTGACCACCTGAGGGCATCACAACAACTTTTTCTACTGACCCACTTGAGCAGGAGTGTCAAACTCATTTTAGCTCAGGGGCCACATGGAGGAAAATCTATTCCTGAGTGGGTCGGACTGGTAAAATCATGGCATGATATCTTAGAAATAAAGACAACTGCAGATTGTTTCCTTTGTTAAAAAAATAATTTAAAAAAAGCACATTCTGAAAACGTACAAATTACAATGTTTTAATGTTTGTAATTAGAGATGTCCGAGGATGGCTTTTTTGCCGATATCCAATATTCCGATATTGTACAACTCTTAATTACCAATTCCGATATCAACCGATACCGATATATACAGTCGTGGAATTCCATCCATCCATTTTCTACCGCTTATTCCCTTTGGGGTCGCGGGGGGCGCTGGAGCCTATCTCAGCTACAATCGGGCGGAAGGCGGGGTACACCCTGGACAAGTCGCCACCTCATCGCAGGGCCAACACAGATAGACAGACAACATTCACACTCACATCCACACACTAGGGCCAATTTAGTGTTGCCAATCAACTTATCCCCAGGTGCATGTCTTTGGAAGTGGGAGGAAGCCGGAGTACCCGGAGGGAACCCACGCAGTCACGGGGAGGACATGCAAACTCCACACAGAAAGATTAACACATTATTATGCATAATTTTGTTGTGATGCCCCGCTGGATGCATTAAACAATGTAACAAGGTTTTCCCAAATAAATCAACTCAAGTTATGGAAAAAAATGCCAACATGGCGCTGCCATATTTATTATTGAAGTCACAAAGTGCATTATTTTTTTTAACATGCCTCAAAACAGCAGCTTGGAATTTGGGACATGCTCTCCCTGAGCAAGCATGAGGAGGTTGAGGTGGGCGGGGTTGGGTTGGGGGTGCGGGGTTGAGTTGTTTTAGGGGGGGTGTTTATATTGTAGCGTTCCGGAAAAGTTAGTGCTGCAAGGGGTTCTGGGTGTTTGTTCTGTTGTGTTTATGTTGTGTTCTCCCGAAATGTGTTTGTCATTCTTGTTTGGTGTGGGTTCACAGTGTGGCGCATATTTGTAACAGTGTTAAAGTTGTTTATATGGCCACCCTCAGTGTGACCTGTATGGCTGTTGACCAAGTATGACTTGCATTCACTCGTGTGTGTATAAAGCCGTAGATATTATGTGACTGGGCTGGCACGCAAAGGCAGTGCCTTTAAGGTTTATTGGCGCTCTGTACGTCCGTGTACCACTCCGTACAGCGGCGTTTTAAAAAGTCATACATTTTACTTTTTTAAACCGATACCGATAATTTCTGATATTACATTTTAAAGCATTTATCGTCCGATAATATCGACAGTCCGATATTATCGGACATCTCTATTTGTAATAGTATTCTATCCTAATTTGTCCTTATTTATACTTTCTGAGTAGATGATGTAATAATAATTATCAATCAAATAGGTGGAATTAAGTCTGGCAGAGTTTTAAATTGCTCCCATTAGTGTTAATTGTTAATCTATCAGAAAATGAAATGAATAATAATATCAATATCAGAATTTGTCAAAGTACCCTCTTTTTTGTTGATTTCTATTTTTTCCCGCTTGTGGCTCAACACGAACTGGAAAGCAGCTGCATTTTGCACAGGACGCGCGTATATTAATCGTGTGTCAATTAAAATAGTGCCGTTAAAGGACATATTTGTTAACTCATCATTATTGTGTTAACTGAATTGAATCACAAACATTGAAATTCAACAATTTGGTGCATTTGCAAACAGCTAAAATGATGTACAAAGCAAACTACAACCTGCTACCCAAGAATGTACAACAATTCTTCTCAACAAATATAACCTTAGAGAAAAATCTAATTTAAAACATTTGTATGCTCGTACAACACTTAAAACCTTTAGCATATCAGTATGTGGAATTAAACTATGGAATGGATTAACCAAAGAAATCAAACAAAGCACCAACATTATTCAGTTTAAGATACTGTTCAAACTACACAGAACAAGAATTATGATGAACATCTTGAACCCTTTTTTTTTTTTTTTTTTTATTTTATTTTATTTTTTTATTTATTTATTGAGATAAAGATATTTTATGTATTTAATATTTGTTTACTTACTATGGTATATTATTTGTTTATTATTTATTTGTTCACTGTTCTGTTACAGAGAACAAGGAAATAGGATCAAATTGCTATGGTATGAAAAGGGGTAGGATTAAATAAGATCAGCTTCTTCCTGCTCCTTTTTGGACGTGCTGTAATGAAATAACTGGAAATATGTGATGCATTACATTTTATCGTATGCATGTTCGAAATAAACTGAAACTAAAACTTTGACAGCCCTGAACCTAACACAAAATAAACAAGTGGACAGTAAACACACCTTTAGGCCAGCCTATCGTATGTGTGTGTTTTGTTAAAAAGCCATTGTGACATAAAAAACACAAATGTCAATACTTTCACTCCTCACCTCAACTTTAGCTGTCTTACTCAAGAGAAGACTATATAGGTGAGTGCTGACATCAACTTTTCCATACCACAATTTGAGAGGCAGCACCCTCTGGTGGCAAGATATGAGTGCGACAACCAACTCCAGTCCTCCCCTACTTGCTTGTGCTGTAAACGAGGTGTATGAACAAAGCTTCCACGGCTGTTTCTATTTTCAAACCTCTTTGTCAGCCGCTGTGCAGCCCCGCTAACGCCTCTCTTCAAACCACAGCTCTGTCTAGCCTGTGCAAATGAGGTCCTTCACATCCTCTCTGCTATCAAAGTCTTCACAGTTGTAGCAGGAAACACAAATAGTCGTTTGTAACTAGAGTAAAGATGCAAAGATGAAATTAGTGTCATTATTTTTTATTATTAAAGTCAACCATAAAGAACACTGTGTGATTGGCGTGAGGAATTAATGCCTCAAACTTTTAGTGCTCTTAAGGGGAAGTGTGTCATTCTTTCTATGCTTACAATTGACGAAAGATGTCACAGTGACGTCATTCGGGTTATTTCTGTTTAAGACTGGATGCGTCAGATGCAGATCTTTTATTCCAAAGTTCTAATTGGAAAGATATACACGCTCTGTTGTGTCACGTTATTAAACTCTGCTGTTCACACTTTGATGAACCCGTTTCTTGTCTGTTTCTGTTCAAAGATCAGTTTGATGGCTGTTACACTGGCTTGTAATGGGGAGAATGGCGTCCCTGTCCCTTGGATTATCTAGTGCTGGTAGACCAGCCAGGACACTTGTCATGTTGTGTTAGTAGGCCTTTTGTGGCCCAAAACAAGATTTTGTTTGTGGCCCCATCTTGGTCTTATTGTTACTTGATAGGGACTATAGGTCTGACTGCGGCCTAGTGAGTATTGTAATCAGGGGCGCCGCTAGGTATTTTGGGCCCCATGAAAAGAATCTTTACAGGGCCCCCAACACAGTGTCATTATTTTTTCTGTATTATAATTTCATCATCATTAGGGGCCTCTCTGGGCCCCCCTCCATCATGGGCCCCTAGAATCCGTCTCCTTTACCCCCCCCCCCCCTTTTTGGCGCCCCTGATTGTAATACAGTCGTCCCTCGCCGCATTGCACTTTGAAGTTTGCGGCGCAACCAACAAAAATGTAGTTCAAACAGAAACATGTTTATAATTAGATATTAAGAAAGAATACAAGTTCAGTTCAGTTCAGTTTCAGTTTATTTGGAACATGCATACGATACACTGTAATGCATCACACATTTCCAGTTGTTTCATTACAGCACGTCCGAAAAGGAGTAGGAAGAAGCAGAGCTTATTTGATCCTACCCCTTTTCATATCATAGCAATTTCATCCAATTTCCTTGTTCTCTGTAACAGAACGGTGAACAAATAAATAATGAATAAATATTATACCATAGTACGCAAACAAATATTTTCTTAGAGCGTATCAAAACACGTATTGGTATGTCAGACTTAGCCTTTTCTTGGTTTAACTCCTATCTTACTGACAGGATGCAGTGCGTTTCCCATAACAAGATGACCTCGGAGTATGTTAAGGTAACGTGCGGAGTTCCACAGGGTTCGGTCCTTGGCCCTGCACTCTTCAGTATCTACATGCTGCCGCTAGGCGACATCATACGCAAATACGGTGTTAGCTTTCACTGTTATGCTGATGACACCCAACTCTACATGCCCCTAAAGCTGACCAACACGCCAGATTGTTGTCACCTGGAGGCGTGTCTTAATGAAATTAAACAATGGATGTCCGCTAACTTTTTGCAACTCAACGCTAAGAAAACGGAAATGCTGATTATCGGTCCTGCTAGACACCGACATCTATTTAATAATACCACCTTAACATTTGACAACCAAACAATTACACAAGGCGACTCAGTAAAGAATCTGGGTATTATCTTCGACCCAACTCTCTCCTTTGAATCACACATTAAGAGTGTTACTAAAACGGCCTTCTTTCATCTCCGTAATATCGCTAAAATTTGTTCCATTTTGTCCACCAGCGACACTGAGATTATTATTTATGCGTTCGTTACATCTCTTCTCGATTACTGTAACGTAATATTTTCGGGTCTCCCTGTGTCTAGCACTGCTCGCTGTTGCTGTTGCGAAAAAGCTGTTTTGCAGCTTTCCTTACTACTTCCCAAACATATTTAGTAGTCCTATTTAACTTGCAAATCACCCAATCTCTGTCTCACCACCCTTTCCTCAGCTAGCTAGCTGCTAAGCTAACGAAGCTTGCGCGGAGAAAGCCAGCGCCGGTCGGAAGGAATCTACTCCCCGCACACCGTGACCACTTCTCTGAAGCTAGCAGGAACTTCACTCGGTGACAGAAAATACCGTGAGTATCTCACTATTATGTTAGATCCACTATGGACTGGACTTTCACAATATTATGTCAGACCCACTCGACATCCATTGCATTCGGTCTCCCCTAGGGGGGGGGGGGGGTTACCCACATATGCGGTCCTCTCCAAGGTTTCTCATAGTCATTCACATCGACGTCCCACTGGGGTGAGTTTTTCCTTGCCCTTATGTGGGCTCTGTACCGAGGATGTCATTGTGGCTTGTGCAGCCCTTTGAGACACTTGTGATTTAGGGCTATATAAATAAACATTGATTGATTGATTGATTGACAGTTGGTACAAAATGCGACTGCTAGACTTTTGACAAGAAGAAGAAAGTTTGATCATATTACGCCTATACTGGCTCACCTGTACTGACTTCCTGTGCACTTACGATGTGACTTTAAGGTTTTACTACTTACGTATAAAATACTAAACCGTCTAACTCCATCCTATCATGCCGATTGTATTGTACCATATGCAGAGGTGGGTAGAGTAGCCAGAAATTGTACTCAAGTAAGAGTACTGTTACTTTAGAGATTTATTACTCAAGTAAAAGTAAGGAGTAGCCACCCAAATATTTACTTGAGTAAAAGTAAAAAGTATGTTGTGAAAAAACTACTCAAGTACTGAGTAACTGATGAGTAACATACACACACATATCATATATATATATATATATATATATATGTATATATATATAT
Organism: Nerophis lumbriciformis; assembly: GCF_033978685.3. Taxonomy (NCBI): domain Eukaryota; kingdom Metazoa; phylum Chordata; class Actinopteri; order Syngnathiformes; family Syngnathidae; genus Nerophis; species Nerophis lumbriciformis. The sequence continues at coordinate 12,159,138 of NC_084558.2, read as the reverse complement.
ATATATATATGAGTTTGCATGTTCTCCCCGTGACTGCGTGGGTTCCCTTCGGGTACTCCGGCTTCCTCCCACCTCCAAAGACATGCACCTGGGGATAGGTTGATTGGCAACACTAAAATTGGCCCTAGTGTGTGAATGTGAGTGTGAATGTTGTCTGTCTATCTGTGTTGGCCCTGTGATGAGGTGGCGACTTGTACAGGGTGTACCCCGCCTTCCGCCCGATTGTAGCTGAGATAGGCTCCAGCGCCCCCCGCGACCCCAAAAGGGAATAAGCGGTAGAAAATGGATGGATGGATCGATATATATATATATATATATATATATATATATATATATATATATATATATATATATATATATATATATATATATATATATATATATATATATATATATATACACACACATATATATATATATATATATATATATATATATATATATATATATATATACACACACACACACACACATATATATATATATATATATATATATATATATATATATATATATATATATATATATATATACACACATACATTGATATATACAGTATATAATTTATATTTATTTATTTTGCCGCTTTTGTTTACATGTTAAAGGTGTTTTAATGAATATACATGCATGTTTAACACATATAGATTCCTTTCTTTCATGAAGACAAGAATATAAGTTGGTGTATTACCTGATTCTGATGACTTGCATTGATTGTAATCAGACAGTAGTGCTGAAAACATCCACATTTTCAAATGGAGGAGAAAAAAAGTTACTCCTTTCTGTCTAATACCCAGGGCCGGCCCGTGGCATAGGCCGTATAGGCAAATGCTAAGGGCGCCGTCCATCACGGGGCGCCACGCCAGTGCCACAAATGTTGGGAGGAAAAAAAAAAAAGAAAAAAAGTTGGTACTATTATTTCTAAATACAAAAATCAATCCCACGTTAATTAAAATGCAAAGTAAAGCCTATTTAATAGAAATATTATTTGATACAACATTACGCCCCCCCCTCCTCCCCCGCACGGTGCGCCCCCTCCCTTCCCGTATCGTGACTCTTTTTGGACGTCCCCACATCAAAAAATCAACACAAGATGCCAAAACTGTCAGGTGCCCAGGGAAGAAAAAAGAGAAAAGAAGAGGAGGAGAAACGAGAAAAGACAGAGGTAGCAGGTAGGTAACGTTAGCCTACATGAAATTATTTGTCTGTTACAGAATGTGATAGTAACCTGGCTTTTTAGCATTAAGCTAATGTTACATGATTCGGCAATTGCTAATCAATAAATAGCTAGTTCTGTTTTAACGTCGGGTTAATATTGTGGAGGGGGCTAAATTGTTATGGAAAATAATCATGTAACGTTAGGTAATTACAGTACTCCCACCTTACATTCCTCAGGGACAGGCCCGGCCCTAACCAATCTGGCGCCCTAGGCAAGATTTTAGGTGGCGCCCCCCCACATCGGCAGTGAAGTGTATATACTCACAAGAACCCGAATAGCTTTGTCTTTGACCTTTTTTTTTTACTTACAACTATACCTAATATATAAAGGGGTGGAAAAGTGACGATTACCTGCAGGGCAAACATTAGCTAACCAGAAGGCAATAACAATGTAAACAAAAAACACCTGCTTAAAAGATCTAATACAAACATTTATATGCACGTACAACACTTAGAACTTTTAGCATATCAGTATGTGGAATTAAATGATGGAATGGATTAAGTAAAGAAGTTAAAAATTGTACTGATATGATCCAGTTCAAGAGGTTGTTCAAAATAATAGTGCTTACAGAGTACAAAGAAGAAGAATTATGAGAAATACTTTCAACCTTATTGAAAATAAGATATTCTTCATCTCAGTATGTTAATAATGACTGAATTAATTAATTAATTACATATTACAAAACTGTTGTATACTAATTCATAGATGTTATTTTATTATATAAAAAGGTCAGTAAATGATTCTATATATTTGTAAACGCTTTGAAATGGGAAAGGGGTAGGATTAAATAAGCTTTGCTTCTTCCTACTCCTTTTCGTGCATGATGTAAAATGAAATGATATGAAATTGTGTGATGTATTATGATGTAAGTGTGTTCATGTTCCAAATAAACTAAAGAAAGAAAGAAATGTCCCTGAGGAATGTAAGGTGGGAGTACTGTAATTACCTAACGTTACATTATTATTTTCCATAACAATTTAGCCCCCTCCACAATATTAACCCGACGTTAAAACAGAACTAGCTATTTATTGATTAGCAATTGCCGAATCACGTAACATTAGCTTAATGCTAAAAAGCCAGGTTACTATCACATTCTGTAACAGACAAATAATTTCATGTAGGCTAACGTTACCTACCTGCTACCTCTGTCTTTTCTCGTTTCTCCTCCTCTTCTTTTCTCTTTTTTCTTCCCTGGGCACCTGACAGTTTTGGCATCTTGTGTTGATTTTTTGATGTGGTGACGTCCAAAAAGAGTCATGATACGGGAAGGGAGGGGGCGCACCGTGCGGAGGGAGGAGGGGGGGGCGTAATGTTGTAACAAATAATATTTCTGTTAAATAGGCTTTACTTTGCATTTTAATTAACGTGGGATTATTTTTTGTATTTAGAAATAATAGTACCAACTTATTTTTTTTCTCCAACATTTGTGGCACTGGCGTGGCGCCCCCTGATGGATGGCGCCCTTAGCATTTGCCTATACGGCCTATGCCACGGGCCGGCCCTGCTCAGGGACATTTCTTTCTTTCTTTAGTTTATTTCGAACATGAACACACTTACATCATAATACATCACACAATTTCATATCATTTCATTTTACATCATGCCCGAAAAGGAGTAGGAAGAAGCAAAGCTTATTTAATCCTACCTCTTTCCCACTTCAAAGCGTTTACAAATATATAGAATCATTTACTGACCTTTTTATATAATAAAATAACATCTATGAGTTAGTATACAACAGTTTTGTACTATGTAATTAATTAATTAATTCAGTCATTATTAACATACTGAGATGAAGAATATCTTATTTTCAATAAGGTTGAAAGTATTTCTCATGATTCTTCTTCTTTGTACTCTGTAAGCACTATTATTTTGAACAACCTATTGAAGAACTATATGGATAAATTGATGTTGTTGTTGTGCTGGGACTCTTCACCCGTGAGCGTACTCCGGTTAGGGAATAAGGACACCGTTTTACGTTTCAACTTCTTTATATGTGACTTTGTAGCAGCAGCAGCTAAGCACACTCTACATACACACTGTTCAACACACTGCCCGAAGGACCCCGAGAGGTAAACATAGCTGCCCGGTAAACTGCCTGACTCAAAAAAACTCAACTTAAAGGTGCATGACTACATTAGTAACTTGTTTACGTGAGCAATAATATAGTCAATTATATTCAACAATTAACATTAACTAGGGAACTTTATCTTCTATCTTAATCACTGACAGAGGGAATTTATAACAGCCGCCCCCTAAATAGCATGGCAATTTTGAAACAAACATAAATTCCCACAGCAATCCTTTAACCAGGATTATCTTCAGGAAGAGCTGACAGCTGGACCAGCCGAGCAACTGGTCTCAGGTAAGTCTTCTTGCCAACTTTGACTTCAGCAGTCCGTATACATCCATCATCACTTGCATTCAACTTTACCACCCTCCCCATTGGCCAGTGAGCACGTGGAAGCTGAGGATCAACAATCATCACAACTGTGTCCAGGGGGAGATGATCTGTGTGTTGGCGCCATCTCTGGCGGGTTTGAAGAGAGGGCAAGTAGTTCCTGATAAACTGTGTCCAGAAGTGGTCGGCCATCATCTGGCAATGACGCCAGCGCCTCCTGGTGAGGGTGTCAGGGGCATAGGTAACTTGTGGAAGAGAGGCATCCTGCCGCCTCATCAACAACATGCTGGGCGTCACTGGGTCTGGATCGGCCACATCCGAGGATACGTATCCTAAAGGCTTGGCATTGAGGATGCCTTCCACTTCGATGAGGAGTGTGAGCAGAACCTCTGCTTGGAGCACTTGTGCACCTATGACCACTTGTAGGGATTTCTTGACTGATTGGATCTCACGCTCCCAGACACCACCAAAGTGGGGAGATGCTGGCGGGTTAAGACGAAACTTAATCTGTTTTTCTGCAAGCCGCTCCTGCAACTGTGACTCCATTGCTGCAAATGCCTCCTTCAGCTCCTTATCTCCCCCTCGGAAGTTAGTCCCTTGGTCAGAGAGGACCTCAAAGGGAGTGCCTCTCCGTGCGATGAACCGTCTCAGTGCGAGGAGGAAAGCATCTGTGTCGAGGCTGGTGAGTAGATCCAGATGTATACATCTCGTCGTGAGACATTTGAAAATGATCCCCCAGCGCTTTTCACTTCGCCTCCCAGCCTTGACCATGTACGGCCCAAAGCAGTCCACGCCTGTTGAGAAGAATGGAGGTTTGAGCAGCCGCAGACGGTCTGAGGGCAGGTCTGCCATCCTCGGCACCACTGGCTTCCCTCTCCACTTCATGCAACCAGTGCAAGCTCTCTGATACTTCTTGATAGCCTGCCTTCCTCGCAGAACCCAGTAGTAGCGCCTCATCTCTGCAAACACCCTATCAGGTCCAGGGTGGTGTAGCTGAGCATCCATCTCTTTAATGAGGAGTGTGGTGACTGCATGACAGGGATCCAACAGTATTGGGTGAATGTCAGTGGGGCTAGAGCTGTCTAAACGGCGCAGGCGTCCTCCAACCCGTATAAGACCCAATGTAGGGTCTAATTCTGGGGCGAGCGTACTCAGCCTGCTGCTGGGTGGTACAGGCTTGCCGGCTCTGAGGCATCTGATTTCTTCAGAGAAGCCGTCTGCTTGGCTGGTTTTGAGCAGGTGGACTTCAGCATCTCTTAGGTCACACAGAGGTGAAGCAGGGTCAGCTGCCGCCCCATGAAGAGACTGTTGCGTAGCCTTGACCAACTCTCTCCAGCTGCTGAATCGGGTGAGATCTGGTATCTTGGGTGGTGGGCTGGTCTGTGTGAGAGCACAAAAAACACTGTGTTTTAACTCACCACGGTCCTCTGGCTCTGTGATGCTAGGACATGATGGCCATTCATCCGGTGGACGGCGAAGGAATGCTGGTCCCTGGATCCAACGATTTGGCGCAGCCAGCTCAGCTAACGTCTTGCCACGGGTGAGATCGTCGGCCGGATTGTTAGCTGTATCCACATACCTCCAGGTGTGTGAGGCAGTCAGCTCCTGGATCTCAGAAACCCTTGTTCCCACGAAAACCTTGAACCTGCACGACTGAGATGTCAGCCAGGTGAGAACTGTTGTGGAGTCAGTCCATAAGAAGGTCTGGGCAATACACAAGGTGAGCTCTTTGTGAAGGAGGGAGGACAGCTGGGCTCCTGTCAGCGCGGCACAGAGCTCCAACCGTGGCATTGACTGCTGGCGTTTTGGGGCCACTCTAGACCTTGCCATCACAAATGAGACATAGACAGTGTCATTAGTTCTTGTGGTGAGATATGCCACTGACCCGTAGGCTTGCTCAGAGGAGTCACAGAAGACGTGGAGCGTGTACTCTGTGGTGTCAGTAGCAAGCTCCAATGGTGCATAGGTTCGAGGGAGGGAGATGTTGGCCAGCTCGGGGAGTTCTCTCTCCCAGCTGGACCAGGCCTGGAGGATGTCAGGAGGGAGATTCGGGTCGTCCCAGCTCCTCTTCTTTGCCCACAGTCTCTGGACAAGAATCTTGGCCCGTGTAGTGTACGGGATAATGATCCCGATCGGATCATACTGGCGGGCGAGTACCTTATAGATGTACCGCATAGTAGGGGTCTCACTCTCTGGAGGCTTTGGCTTGAAACCGAGCCGATCAGATGGACAATACCACCGCAGATCAAGGGCCGGCTCCTGTGGATCGTTGCTCTTCTCGGCCAGCCACAGCTCTGTACTTTCAGATTGGGCACTGGAAGGCAAGTGGGAGACAACACATGAGAAGTTACTTGCCCACTGTCGAATCTCAAATCCTCCTGAGGCCAGACATTGTCGCATCTTGTCCACCAGGAGCTTGGCTGACTCAGTCGTTGACAGGCTCTGCAGACAGTTGTCCACGTAGAAAGACTGTTCGATGGACTGCAGGACGTCTTCATTTCCTGCAGCACATTCTTTAACATGTTTTTGCAGAGCAAATGTTGCACAACACGGGCTGCTCGTGGTACCAAATAGCAACACCTGCCATTGGTATACGTCAGGCTGTTTCTGCCTTTGCAGGTTTCTCCAAACAAACCTCAGCAACGGCTGGTCCTCCGGTAGCAGCCGAACTTGGTGGAACATGGCTCGGATACCTCCACTGATGGCGACAGCGTGCTGGCGGAACCGCAGGAGGACCCCGATGAGAGATGGGCCGAGGGTTGGACCTGGGAGAAGCTGCTCGTTGAGAGAGAGACCACCATGATTAAAGGAGCAGTCAAAGACAAGGCGATGTTTGCCATTGTGATGGACGAGGTGATGAGGTATGAACCATGACTCACTGGAGCGGTTTCCCTCTCCCTCCTGGAGCTTTGTGACACACCCACCATCTATAAGCTTCTGGATCTCTGCTTCGTATATTTTAGCTTTGACAGTGTCTTTAAGCAGTCGTCTCTCTGTGCTGCGTAGCTTTGGCATCACTGCTTCAACATCTGCTTTTAGTGGTGGTGCGCCTTTTACCCGGAGCAGGGGTGTAGTGTAGCGAAGTGTGTCACCAACCTTCACTCTCTTAGTGCGTGCTTCCAAGACGCTCACCGCTTCCTGGTCCAGGCGAGACCGCACTGCTAGCCGCTCGCTACGGAATGGGAGCACATCAAGCTGCCAGAGGCGTTCGACTTGTTGGTAGATGTCATCTGGTGTAGGCTTGAAGGCGGTGTAGTAGCATGATGCAGCGGGGGACTGTGAACCATCTGGGCCTTGGAGTGTCCAGCCGAGTGCTGTATGGATAGCCACGGGTCCTCCCTTTGGGCCAAACCTCACAGGTTCCGTAGCAGTGATCAGGTGAGTGTAATCTGCACCAAGGAGCAGCAGTGGTTGCACCTTATTAAAGCTCTGCAGTTGTAATCCTCTCAGGTGGCGGTAGCATCTCTGGAGCGCTGCTATTGGATAAGATTGCTCTGTCAGGGTAAGTCGACCTGCTGTGTAGGCCCTCTCAACCAAATGCTGCTGTGATGGTGATGCTGGAGAAGCTACATGAAAGTTGACTGATGCTCCAGTGAGGTGAACCACATCCTGACGAACAGTCCGCAGGGTGAGGGACTCTGCTCTGCCTCTGAGCTTCAGGTCTCGAACTGCAGCCGGGAGTATTATAGTGCGTTCAGCTCCATCATCGAGGATTGCATAGGTCTGCAGTGATCTGGTCCCATGACTGATGATGATTGGCACCACCTTGAGGTATACTTTCCCTCCCTGCATCGAGTTAGCCGCTGAGGTGCAGTCTTTGGGTGTGATGAGGAAGATTTGGGGGCCCGGCCTGGTGATGTCATGCAGCACTCTCAGGTGGATCTCCTGACACTCACTGCAAGGTTTCTTTAACGTGCAGCTCTCTTCATCGTGGTTAGTACGGCCACAGTTACGACAGCGCTTTCCGCCTGTTATCCACTTCTCGATTTCCTGTGTTGAGCGTTGAATAATATCTGGACACTGCGACAAGTAGTGCTCTGTACTCTTGCAGAAGAGACACATCCTTTTAAACTTTTGTTGCTTAGCTGCTGGCCGAGTCGTTTCGGCTGATTTGGGCTGGTCTGCACCGTGATACACAGAAACAGGCCGAGTCCGAGGCCGGGGAGTAGGGACAGGTCTGTCTCGATTGGCAGGCTGTGCTCCTTCAGCTCGATGGCGCTGTGCCATTTTTGCGGACAGTCTCTGAGCTTCTGCCTTCACCTTGAGCCACTCTGCGAGGTCTCTGAGGTTGTATGGATTTAGGCTGCTGGTGCTAAGGCGCCCCTGAACCTGCAGATGCTTCACAAAGTTGTCTCTCATGTGTCTAGGGAGTTTGCTAAGTAGCCGGTCAACATGGCCAGTAGACATCACTTCCATCCCATTAGGCCCTTCCAATGAGGTTAGCATTCCCACCAGCAAGTCAACGTTGAGGGCGAAGCTCTGGAAAGATTTAGGGTCTCCTGATTTGAGATCAGGAGAGTTCAGGATGTCTGCAATCTCACTTTGTGCCAACTGATGTGGTTGCCCGTACTGTCTCTGCAAAGCCTGCATGGCGGCAGTGTAGGGCTCTACATAATGTCTATGTGACTGAGCTATTAGCTTGGCTTCATCCAGGACCAAGTGTTCCATAAGCACACGGTATTTGTAATGTTCAGAAAGTTCAGTGTGTGGATTGAGCAGGTGATCTAATGCCATTTTTAAGTCAGCAAACTCTCTCTCACTGTCATGCACCAACTTAGGTAGTTCAGGTATTGGAACAGGCTGTCTGGGGGACTGGGTAGTGTACGGTACCTGCAGTGGTGTATACTGAGACTGGGGGCTGTACTGAACCTGTTGAGCTGATGGGGGCTGTTGCAGAGTGAAACCAGCAGGGGGAGACACCAGTTGATATGCTGGCTGAGTTGACGGCGGAGACACAGGCTGGTAGAGTTGCAGCTGTTGGTTTTGCGGTGGCAGTGGTGACTGGTATAATGGCTGTGTAGCGATGGTTGATGGAGGATGATAGACAGTCCCCAGGGGAGTGGCAGCGCTGTAGGGCGATGGATTGATAACTGGCTGAGTGCCAGCCGCAACACGTAGCTGTGGTGCAGAATATGGCGCTGTTGCTATCTGGGGGGGTTGATAGGCTGGTTGTGCAAACAGTGGAGCGTGTTGCTGCACGGGCTGTGCAGACGGGAGTGGGGTGTATTGCCACACTGGCTGTGCGGACGGGAGTGGGGTGTATTGCTGCACTGGTGCTAGATTTACTGGTGTTTTCTGCATGGGCAGGTATTGCAGTTGTGCAGCTGGTGGCACTCTTTCCTGTACATTGTTAATCATTACTGTGGTAGGCTGGTTAGACGGGTAGCCTGATGTAACTGATGTCTGTGGGCTGGCATAACTCACTGCTTGTGAAGCTTGAGGTGTAGGTTGCAGCATAGAAACGTTCAGCGTAGTGAGGGGAGACGGTGCCCATGCAGATGTCACAGTTGAAGGCAGAGACTGCGTCAGTGTGTAGTTCTCCTGTCTACTACCTGGTGTAGGAGTCATCGCTGCTTGAAGCTTTAGTGGTGTAGAGGTGGTATGTGGCAGTGTAGACAGGTGTGGCTCATGCTGAAGCAGCCTAGATGATCCAAGATGGAGGCTGGATGGCTGTGACAGAGGGATGCTGTGAACTCCTGGACAGCTTAGCCAGGGTGATTGATATGTTGGGACGCTCATATTGAGAATAGCTGGTGGCCGTAGAACAGGAGAACACTGCCTGCTTTGATAGCTCCGCCCCGCGTGTGCCGCCGATGGATGGCTCATATGGCATGTTAGCTGGCTGGGCAAGTCTCTAGCATGTATCGCCATGTTCTACTCGCTCACCTTGTCGGCCGCTCCCGGCGATAATGGACGATCGGGGTTAGCGTGCGCTCCGTGCGGCTGATCCTCCATACACACAGACTCGGTCTGTAGGCTGAGTGACTGCAGCCTCTGGGCGCCGACGCTCTCTCCTCGGTCCTGCGCGCGGGCACCGTGAGGAATGAGGGACTGTGGAAGGCTAACCTGGTAGCTTTCTAGACGAGTTGGAAGCTGTCGCTGTCTTGCTCCGAGTGCGCCGCCGTCTGCCGCTGTTGTTAGCGCGGTGTCCATTTCTCCGTCGCGAGTGAAGCAATCCGGCTCGAAGGACCAATATTGAAGAACTATATGGATAAATTGATGTTGTTGTTGTGCTGGGACTCTTCACCCGTGAGCGTACTCCGGTTAGGGAATAAGGACACCGTTTTACGTTTCAACTTCTTTATATGTGACTTTGTAGCAGCAGCAGCTAAGCACACTCTACATACACACTGTTCAACACACTGCCCGAAGGACCCCGAGAGGTAAACATAGCTGCCCGGTAAACTGCCTGACTCAAAAAAACTCAACTTAAAGGTGCATGACTACATTAGTAACTTGTTTACGTCAGCAATAATATAGTCAATTATATTCAACAATTAACATTAACTAGGGAACTTTATCTTCTATCTTAATCACTGACAGAGGGAATTTATAACACAACCTCTTAAACTGGATCATATCAGTACATTTTTTAACTTTTTTACTTAATCCATTCCATAATTTAATTCCACATACTGATATGCTAAAAGTTCTAAGTGTTGTACATGCATATAAATGTTTGTATTAGATCTCTCTCAAGCAGGTGTTTTTTGTTTACATTGTTATCGCCTTCTGGTTAGCTAATGTTTGCCCTGCAGGTAATAGTCACTTTTCCACCCCTTTATATATTAGGTATAGTTGTAAGTAAAAAAAAAAGGTCAAAGACAAAGCTATTCGGGTTCTTGTGAGTATATACACTTCACTGCCGATGTGGGGGGGCGGCACCTAAAATCTTGCCTAGGGCGTCAGATTGGTTAGGGCCGGGCCTGCTAATACCACATGAAAGTGGTTGGTTTTTGGCATCTTATTTATTCAGCTTCCATATTCGTTTTTATACACTTTACAAGAAATACATTGGCGGCAAACTCCGTAGCTTGCTAGCTTGTTTGCGCTGGCTTTCGGAGACTCTTATTTTGAAAGCGCAGGCGCAATGGAGCGGCACTTTTATTGTGAAGACAGGAACTGTGCAGTCAGTCTTTAGGCTTTTGACAGGATGTACGGTTGAAATAAAAAATTGTCTTTTTTCCTTCACACTTTTGATTGATTGATTGGAACTTTTATTAGTAGATTGCACAGTACAGTACATATTCCGTACAATTGACCACTAAATGGTAACACCCCAATAAGTTTTTCAACTTGTTTAAGTCAGGTCATGTGACCCCTGGCTCTGTTTGATTGGTCCAACGTCACCAGTGACTGCATCTGATTGGTGGAACGGAGTGAACGTCACCAGTGACTGCATTTGGTAAAACGCAGGCACTATGAAGGTCTGTCTGACAGACCAAAACAAACAAAGCGTGCATTAACAGATCGATAAAAATTAGTAGCGAGTAGCGAGCTGAATGTAGATAAAAGTAGCGGAGTAAAAGTAGCGTTTCTTCTCTATAAATATACTCAAGTAAAAGTAAGAGTATGTTGCATTAAAACTACTCTTAGAAGTACAATTTATCCCAAAAGTTACTCAAGTAGATGTAACGGAGTAAATGTAGCGCGTTACTACCCACCTCTGACCATATGTCCCGGCAAGAAATCTGCGTTCAAAGAACTCCGGCTTATTAGTGATTCCCACAGCCCCAAAAAAGTCTGCGGGCTATAGAGCGTTTTCTATTCGGGCTCCAGTACTATGGAATGCCCTCCCGGTAACAGTTAGAGATGCTACCTCAGTAGAAGCATTTTAAAACTCATTTGTATACTCTAGTCTTTAAATAGACCCCCTTTTAGACCAGTTGATCTGCCGTCTCTTTTCTGCTCTGCCCCCCTCTCCTTCGTGGCACATATTAAGTGACCACAGATGATAGCTGTTCAAAGTCGGGACCCGGGGTGGACCACTCATCTGTGCATCAGTTGGGGACGTCTCTGCGCTGCTGACTTGTCTCCACTCAAGATGATCCCCTGCTGGCCCCACTATGGACTAGACTCTCACACTATTAACTAGATCCACTCGACGTCCATTGCACCGGTCGCCCAGGGGGGGTTCCCCACATCTGCGGTCCCCTCCAAGGTTTCTCATTGTAGCCCATTGAGTTGACTTTTTCCTTGCCCTGATGTGGGATCTGAGCCGAGGATGTCGTTGTGGCTTGTGCAGCCCTCTGAGACACTCGTGATTTAGGGCTATATAAGTAAACTTTGATTGATTGATTGATAGTTGTACAGGTGAAAGTCAATAAGCTGTTGGTATACACATTTTTCTAAGAATTTGCCAAAAATGACCGGTTTGATAAGGGCCGATAGTTGTTCAGTACCTTGGCATCAGAAGTTATAACCGGAGTCAATGGTGCGGAAGTAGGTCTTATGAGAACTTGTGTATACTTTGTATCTTATTCTAACAACCTTGCAAATTTTCTTTTTTTTCTTTTTTTTTTCTCAGTGTACATGAATGAAGGTGTGTGTTGCTGGACCCGGCTTGGACATTATCTGGACTGGACCTGGTTTTTAAACAAAGCTAATTTCATTTACAACCAGGTCTGGGGAAGATAAGGTCCTTTTTTTTTTCCTCTCTTTTTTTTATTTTTTTATTTTTTTTAGATAAGATAAATAAATATTTTCTTGGATAAAAAAGAAAGTAAAACAATATAAAAATAATTACATAAAAAATAATTAAAAAAAAAATAGTAATTAAATGAAAATGTTAGTGGACCAGCAGCACAAACAATTAAGTGTGCTTCAGGGACTGTGTTGTGTCCCTTGCAGAAGTGTTGTCCATGTTGTGGGAACCAGAATATTGATATCAGAAAGAAACAACCCCTTTTGTGTGAGTGGGTGTGTATGAGTGTGAATGGGGGAGGGAGGTTTTTTTTGGGGGTTGATGCACTAGTTGAAAGTGTATCGTGTGTTTTTTTCTATGTTGATTTAATAAAAAAATAAAATAAAATAAAATAAAATAAAATAAAAAACAACAACAACAACCTTGCAATCAAAAACACAATATAAGTTTACTAAAAAAACCTCCCTGGTGAAATTTCAATACGCTAACCTTCAAACGAAACACTCATATCATATAAGGAACACATGTAATATACGTTTTGGGCTTTAGGGATCTAGAAGGGTCAACACGTATTCCTGTCTGTCACGGTGCAAGTTGTTTATTAAAAATGATGCGTGACCACTTGCTGCATTGGTGTCGGGGGGAAGAAGGACAGAGGAGACATCTTCAGCCCTTGTGGCCCCGCAGCAGAAGAGCTCGCTATCGTTAATTAGTGGCACGGCCTTAGGGATTTATATCTGCACTATAGAAGAGCGAGAGGTAGAGAAGCTTTGACCTTCTGTGTCTTGTGTGACATGAAAGAGGCGCCTTGCATGTTTGCATGATGAGAATGTATATGAGAGCTGCAGCACCATGGGATCATCTGTGCGCCTTTGACCAAAGATGAGGAGCAAAGTCGAACTGAGGCTTCAGGGACTGGGAGGAGCACATGAGTCAAACGAGGCGTTGAAGCTCGCTCAGTCTAATGGTGGAGATGCAGAGGTCACTTTGTTAAGAAGTCTGTGATACATCATTTCTTTGCTTTCCTTCTGCTATCCAGAAATGTGCTTGGAT
>NC_084558.2:12070827-12140827 GCF_033978685.3 Nerophis lumbriciformis | reverse complement strand
ATACAATGTTCACTTTTCAGGGTCAGGAGATGACGCTGGTGAGCTGAGTTACCACCAGCATTCTGCTTAATGTACTTAGTAATTATTATTAATAACATTCCTAATAATTAAGTACAGTATAATAGTAAATATTGTTACCAAAATGCACAAATAAGAATCTAAACCTGAAGTTGTCGCATGCAGGTGGAGAACATTGGTGCTTATAGTTGTATCCAATCTTCTGTGATTTGTAGATAACTCCACGCCACAATAAAGAGCTGATAACTTTTATTAAGTAAAAAAAAAAAAAAAATTATTGTAATAATCATAATTTGACCTGTCAATGTAAATGTGGTCAAAAAAATGAACAAAGTAATTAGTGTTCAATGGCCTTATATTTAGGTCACTTTTTCTAATAGTTTTATTTATTTATTAAAATCTAAAATTCAATTTTCATATGTCAGTTATAATAAGGCGAGACAACATATTTAACACATTTAAAATGTTGTACAGATGTGCTGTATGATGTTTGTTTTTTTTAAATATATATGTTTTAGGGATGTCAAAAATTACGATTTAACTCAAGTGATTGATGAAAAACAATATTGCATAATTCCACTTAAAAAGACACTGGACTTTAGATAAAACTGTCACCAAATTTTGCGAAAATTAATGATTCAAGTAAAACATTAAAAAAATGTTCCTGTATGACTTTCTGACAAAATCGCATTTGTTTTTAAATGTTGTGTGGTCTTTTTTATAGGTTAATATACATTATGTAGGCAAGTATTTACTGTGATTTATCAGTGTTCAAAAGTAGGATTAAACTTATTCAAAAATAATTTGACAGCACTAATTCTAGCTCACTATATAATGGAGTTAATACAAATAGCAGAGGTATAGTCACCCTACTCACTATACCTTGTAGGCTTAAAATAAAAACATGATTTATTGCATTACATTTATGCAAGCATTTAAGATAACTAGCGATGAGTACAATGGTTGCCTGCTAGCAATTAGCGGCACTATACTGTATTATCTATATATATCTTAGTATTGCACAATAAGTTACCTTTTAATTGAAAGAACAATTTTATACAGGATATCTTGATATTATAATATTAACAGCTTGGTTCGGAAAAGACCCCTCCCTGTTTGAGACTCTATCTACTCCTTTTAGTTGAAATAATGAGGTAAAAACACACACCTGGTCATGAAACAGATGAGTAGCCAACTGTTCCATTACTTTTAGTGTGAGGTACAAATACAAACTGTTAAAACAAGAGATATCACTGTAATGATTTAATCATAGCATGTTTATTCAGTGTTTTTTTGGTTTTTTTATTTAAAAAGAAAGAAGGTCCAAGTTTTCAGAGGCCCTGTAGTCACCCTATTTTCTCCAGCTGGCTAGCTTAACTAAACAACCAGCAAAGAAAAATATGTCATATGAACAGTTGATAATATACACCCCATATACAGCAATACAGTGCATCCGGAAAGTATTCACAACACTACACTTTTTCCACATTTTGTTATGTTACAGCCTTATTCCAAAATAGAATGAATTAATTTTTGTCCTCAAAATTCTACACACAAAACCCCACAATGACAATGTTAATTTTTTGCAAATTTCTTTAAAAAAAAAAAAAAACTAAACTAAAAATTCACATGTACATAAGTATTCAGAGCCTTTGCTCAATACTTTGTTGATGCACCTTTGGCAGCAATTACAGCCTCAAGTCTTTTGAATACGACGCCACAAGCTTGGCACACCTATCTTTGGCCAGTTTTGCCCATTTCTCTTTACAGCACCTCTCAAGCTCCATCAGGTTGGATGGGAACAAAATGTGGAAGATTTGAAGCAAAGTGAATATTTTCTGGATGCACTGAACATAGTGGTCTACCATAATGTTACCAATAATACACAACCTCTAACGAGGCTTCAATTATAACTGTTGCCACTGATTCTTTTCAACAGCAACTGCCAGCCAATGAGTTTTTGACTAGTGTTGCCACAGTGAAAGGAGGCCACTGGCAGCTGCCTTTTATCCCCCACACCTTGGCTGATCAGTCAAACAACACAAAGGTGGCAAATCGGGGCTGCTGACCTGAAAGCCCCTTTTTAAACCAATCAGATGCAACATAAGTGCAAAGTTTAGGAGGCACTGCCACAAACACACAGAGTCTGTGATGTGTAACGAGGTGTGTGCGCAGGTCAAGTACAATCTGCCGTTATTCCACCTTCCAGTGCATAAAGCGCTAGCAACAGAAGAGCCGTGTGTGCGTGCGCCAGAGAGCCCGACAGTGATAGACAGCATGGAGAACAAGTCAGGGCTCTGTACTACAGACAGGACTCCCAGTGCAGCTGCAGGTCTGCGCTGTCCAGGAAGTCTGCAGAGAAGACGCTGGGCGGCGTGTGCGGCGCCAGCGGGGTTAAGCTTGTCCCCCCGTCTCCCTCCTTGGCTTCCCCTTCGCAGCTGCCGCCACTCCCGACGTCGGCGCTGCCCACCATGGAGATGTCCAGCCAGTCCATGCATTCAAGAGTGGGGTCCCCGAAGTCCAGCCCCGTGGAGTGGGGGGAGAAGCCCATGTCGGACGTGTCCATGGGGGATGGAGTGTGGTCCAGGATGCTGGCGCTGCTCAGCATTTGGCTGTGGAGGTCGTCGATGAGCGTCAGGCCGCCGCCCAGCAACGGGGCCCCCGTGGTGCTCTCCAGGAAGTCCTCCAGACGCCCGCCACCGTCTGTGCAGGACTCCACCAGGGGGCGTTGAGGGGAGAGGCGGAGAGGGGACGATGGGGAGGGCGGGTCTGAATGCAAAGGGGCAAGGGACGGGTCCGTGTTGGCCTTAAAACCTGTGATTTCTGTTGGGGGACAAAGAGATCATGAGAGGGATGTCTTTTTTTTTATCCACCAAGGATCTAATTTAGTGCTCATTTTAGCATGAACTTCATCAGTCGAGAAAGGTACCAGGTAACTGACGGCAATAGCGGGGTGGAGCTTAACACACTGCAGTCAACAGGAAGTGGAACTTCTACACTTCTGAATTAAACCATATGTAAAAAGTTGTGCACTTAGGGATTCAAATCATCGTCAAGCAGGTGTACATTCTAAAATAAAAACACATTAGCATTACATATTCATCATTACACCTAAGTGTTTTTACAATTTAATGTTAGCAGTGGTTAACTTATATAACTCTTCGATAGTGCCTTTAAATTCACCTATCTTCGATAGTGCCTTTAAATTCACCAAACAGGTAAGCTCAGTGGTTAGTACCAGCTTTTACCATCTCAGAACCCTAGCAAAGACCAAGGCCTATCTCTCCCAGAATGCTATCCACGCCTTCATCACACACCGGCTAGACAACAACGACTCACTGTACGCTGGCATTGATCAGACATCACTCCGCCGTTTGCAGCTTGTGCAAAACGCGGCTGCCCGTCTCCTCACCAGCACCAAAAAACACGAGCACATCACCCCAGTCCTGGCCTCACACCACTGGCTCCCTGTCCGTCACCGCATTGATTTTAAAATTACTTTTAATTGTTTTTAAATCCCTAAATGGTCTGGCCCCACAATACCTGACCGAGCTTCTGCATCATCATACCTCGTCTAAAGCCCTAAGGTCAGCTGACCAACTGGCTAAAGACCAGAGGGGACAGAGCCTTTTCCGTTGCCGCCCCTAAGCTCTGGAACAGCCTTCCCCTCCACATTAGGTCTTCAAAACCCTTCTTAAGACCTACCTCTTCTCGCTGGCCTTTGACCTGAGCTGAGTCCGCCCACTAGGCCACCATTTCTAGTCCCCCTTACCCCCCCACGCATTAGTTTTTTGTTTTTTTTCAATTTATCACACTTTTATTATTTTTATTTTGCAATTTTTACTTTTTATTCAAACCCTTTTACCGTATTGCTTTTGCACTATCTTGTTTAGCTCATTCATTGTTTTTGTTCTTTGTTTGTTTTTTGGTTGTTTTTTTTTGCTCTATGCTTTTTAACCTGTAAAGCACTTTGGTTCAATTTAAAAATTGTTGTAAACGTGCTATATAAATAAAGTTGCCTTGCCTGTGTTTACACTTGTTTTGCAGTTGATAATGTTACTTAAAACTGCTTGTGCAGTTAATACAAGTTAGATAATGGCTACTGCTTTTATATTCTAACATTATTTTACACTTGTATTATGTTAATGTTAGTTTAAACATTCCCTTTGGGAAAAAATGTTGTAAATCTTAACATATTGAATGTTGATCTGCATTTCAGAATGCATTATTTGACCTTATTAAATGTATTGTTTCATGGAGCGTACAGTAGGGCTAGACAATTATAGCAAAAATAATAATCACGATTAATTTGGATAGTGTAATCTTGATTAATCACACAATTGTTCATTCATTTGAAAACATAACTATTTACTGTACCACCAAGACTCAACTTTAGTCAAAAAAAATCTGATAAAATTAGTAACGAATAAACCACAACTGGTAAAATAGTGATAACAATAAATTGAAATAGTAGCACAATTAAAAAGTTTTTCCATTTTAATTGTTTTTAATTCGGTTTTTCACCTTTTGCACTTATTTTACCACAATACAATGTGTGCTTTTTGTGTCCAAAAAAATCCTCACATTTGTTGGTGCAATACATCTTTGGAAAATTTGGACCAGTATTTTAAGTGAAAATAATCCATCCATCCATTTTCTACCGCTTGTCCCTTTTGGAGTCGCGGGGGGTGCTGGAGCCTATTTCAGCTGTATTCGGGCGGAAGGCGGCGTATACCCTGGACAAGTTGCCACCTCATCGCAGAAGTCAAAATAATACATCTGAAAATGTATCAGTCAGTGCTTGAAGTGCATTATGGTGTAATGTAGGGCTGGGCGATATGGACGAAAATATATATCTCGATATACTAGATATTCGATATATATCTCGGTGAAAGTATACATACAAAAATATTCATTTTTGAGCGATATTCAGTGAAATTGAAGTGAATGACAACTGTTCTGTAAACAGTCAGTGGCACTTTTATTAACCCAGTTAGTAAGATGAGTATTAACAGTACAGAAAAGAAACTGTTTAAGTAGTACACAATTACATAACATAAAAATAGAAAAAATATTCTTTTGTACGTAAAATAAAGAACATAGCTGTGCAAATAATACAAAATGTATCAAACTCAGATAAAAAAA
Source organism: Nerophis lumbriciformis (assembly GCF_033978685.3). Lineage (NCBI taxonomy): Eukaryota > Metazoa > Chordata > Actinopteri > Syngnathiformes > Syngnathidae > Nerophis > Nerophis lumbriciformis. The sequence continues at coordinate 12,135,664 of NC_084558.2, read as the reverse complement.
TTAATTTGCAGGCAGGAACTTTGTGATTTCCCTTCCTGGTTCGATGACCCGCCCTATCTTGCTTCTGATTGGCCTGTCCCTAACCAATCGTGACTCATCATAGTAAACAACCAACCAATCATGGATGTTCTTATATGTGCAAGCACGTCTTGGAAGGAGGAAGGGGAGGGATTTAGTAGCCCATGGAGGGGGAGCGGGGTCGGACAAGGAACACAACAAATAAGGGGTGTTCGGTCATTTTAACGTGAAATAAATTATATCGATATTACGATATTTTCTTAATTCATATCTTGTTCAAAGATATATCGATATACCTTACAAACACGATATAGCGCCCAGACCTAGTGTAAGGTACTTTTTGGAAACCTTTATTTTGTTCTCAGCTTGACGAGTAAAGAGGCGACTTTAAGCTCTTAAAAAAAAAAAAAAAAAGAGCCAACTCTCAAGTTGCGACTGCTGTTTGTACATTGATGTTACCTTACATCCATGATGTCATTCAGAACAACACAAGCAGATAAGATGTGTTGTGGGTGTATTAATTGTTGTTGCTAGCTTTAAGCCAGGGGTGCTCATTACGTCGATCGCGATCTACCAGTCGATCTCGGAGGGTGTGTCAGTCAATCACCAGCCAGGCATTAAAAAAATAGTCCTAAAAATGAGCGATCATAAATCTTCACTATGACGTCACTTTCGTCACTTGATTGACATTCACGGCACCCGAGGGTCTTCTGAGATGACGCTGGCTGCTGCCAGCTCATTAAAATTACCGACTGGAAGGCGAGAAACACTTTATTTCAACAGACTCTGGCGCCGTACCTGTCGTCAAAACTCCAAAGACCGACTGCACAGTTGCACAATAAAAGCGCTGCTTCATCCTGCCTGCGCTACCAAAATAAGAGTCTCAGAAAGCTGGCGTGCACAAGCTACGGAGTTTGCCGACAATGTATTTCTTGTAAAGTGTATACAAAGGAGTACGGATGCTGGACAAATAAGATGCCAAAAACCAACCACTTTCATGTGGTATTGGACAGAAAGGAGGACTTTTTTTCTCCTCCATTCGAAAATGCGGACGTTATCATCACCACTGTCTGATTCCAATCAATGCAAGTCATCAGAATCAGGTAATACACCAACTTATATTCTTGTCTTCATGAAAGAAAGGAATCTATATGTGTTAAACATGCTTGTATTATCTTTAACCACCTTTAACTTGTTAACAATATTAACTATATGTGTTAAACATGCTTGTATTATCTTTAAACACCTTTAACTTGTTAACAATATTAACTATTTGTGTTAAACATGCTTGTATTATCTTTAACCACCTTTAAGTTGTTAACAATATTAACTATATGTGTTAAACATGCTTGTTTTATCTTCAACCACCTTTTAAGTTGTTAACAATATTAACTATTTGTGTTAAACATGCTTGTATTATTTTTAACCACCTTTAACTTGTTAACAATATTAACTATATGTGTTAAACATGCTTGCATTATCTTTAAACACCTTTAACTTGTTAACAAAAACATATATTTCATAAATAAGTAAATATAAATTATATATATGAATGAGGTAGATCCCCACGACTTGATCAATTGAAAAGTAGCTCGCCTGCAGAAAAAGTGTGAGCACCCCTGCTTTAAGCTTTGTAGTTTAGTTACTGTTTTAAGTGGCCGTCCCCACATGCTTTATTTAGTTCAGGACCGGGCGGTTGAGCGTTTCGGGGATGAATGAGCGGTCTCGGACAAAATTAGATTCGTAAATTGAGGTTCCACGTATGAGGATGCTGGTTCATGTCAAGAGGGCTTTAACAATGCTAAAATGGTATTTAGAAGGTGTACATTTATAATGAGAATTCTACTTTCTGAAAATGTGTTGACCACAGTCAGGCCTGGTACCAATTAGACACGATAAATGAGGGAATACTGTAAACAGGACAGACTCAATGGGATTGCAGCGTGCATGTAAACATTAATGTGTGATTTTAGTACCTCCACTCTTGAGCAGGATGTCAAAAAGGTCGTCCATCTGTTGACTATTGACACCATTCCCCTACAATCAGACAACACAGTGTTATTGTCATTTGACAATGAGAGGACACACAACACAACTTCTATCAACATCACATTTTACACTAACATGCGAGGGACTGAGGCTGGAAAATAAGACAACTAGAAGAAGGAGGTAGGACATACTTTGGAGCGCTTGGTAGGAAGAGAAGTGTTGGGTTTGGGAGAGGGAGGAGTAAACAGAGTGTGTCGGTCATAAGGCGGACACACTCGCTCTCTCTGGCAGGATGGAGGGATGAGATGAGAAGAAAGGAGGTCCATGAATGTGAGGAAGAGAGCAGACAAGATGAAAATGAGGACAAGAATGATGAAGAGTGTAAACGGTGATGGTACCTTGAAAGAAGAGAGCAGGTTGCTTTGACTTTTGCTCTCCGACATGTCGTCGAAGAAAGGCTGCAGATTGGGTGGGGCAGTGACGGACAAGCCTGCTGTTGGGGTGTCTTTGGTGTCCACATGGAGGTTCGCTTCCTGTCGTGGAGGATAAGAGATTATCAGCACGTATTCATTAGATTAATCATAATTCTTCAGGCACGCTTCTGCTAAGTGGTGACACCTTGTGGAAAGTTGTAATACTTTAATTCAGGGATTCTCAAACTGTAGTACGGGTACCACTAGTGGTACGCAGGCTCCATATAGTAATCACTTAATTTGTTGTTGTTTTTCAAACACAGTACCGGTAACTATTCAAACTTTCTGAAATGTACAGTGACCAAATAATCTAATACACTTGTTAAATAAAACCTCTGCCATGTTTTTAATTAATACTTAGGCCTACTACACTACTGTATTTTAATGTTGGTGATTCTGGTGGTACTTGGAGAGCCAAGTGTTTTCTGAGGTGGTACTTGGTGGGAACATTTTGAGAACCACTGCTTTAGTGACAAAGAATAGCCACAGCTATAACTACATGCGTCAAGAAACAATAGATACGTAGGTGGTAGATAAGTAGGTAGCTCACACTGTACATAATCTATCAAAGGAAGTAGGAATGTCCCCATTAACATTTTTGACCTCAGATTTGATTAGATTTGAAGTCCCAACTCAATACTTTGACAATGGAATATAGAACTGAAATTTTTTTTCAAGCAAGTAACTAAAGTAAACACTAACACTTCTCTATAAACATATTTTGATAAAGAATTTGCTAATATTGTTGTAAATCAGATGATGTAATACATGTGTTGTATTGAATGCTACATACAACTTTTAAAGAAAATAAAGTCAATAGTAAATATCAAAAAAATGTAAAAGCTAAAATTTCTATTGGCTCCCACTTAAATAATTTGTGTATTGCCTTCAAAGTCTTCTTGTATCCAGAAACGTAATTCCCGAGTTTGTAAAAAACAAAAACGACCAAAAAAAGATTTCCTAATAATGAAAACAAGTAAAAGAAACACATTGATCTAATAACTTTAGTATCAATTATATACTGCTAATATACAAGTATTGACATCTGGATCGATCGCCCCTACTTTACACTGAAGCTTCAGCGGTTAGCTTTTTGTGTTATGTTATCCTGCTCAGTGTGTGTGTAGTGTGTAGCATGCTTAGCCATTCCTTTTCCTCTCGTCCACTTAGTGGTAACGATACTTGGAAGAAACAATGTTTATTTTCCACCACGACGGTGATGATTAGTAGTTTAGAAGAGTTTCGCACTGTGGATAGACAACTTGTTCATTGCAGTTTGCTCTCAAATTTGTATGTAAATACTGGGACACAGCTGTGGTAAATATCGGCTCTCGATCGCATCCATCCATCCATATTCTACCGCTTGTCCCTTTTGGGGTTGCGGGGGGTGCTGAAGCCTATCTCAGCTGCATTCGGGCGGAAGGCGGGGTACACCCTGGACAAGTCGCCACCTCATCACAGGGCCAACACAGATAGACAGACAACATTCACACTCACATTCACACACTAGGGTCAATTTAGTGTTGCCAATCAACCTATCCCCAGGTGCATGTCTTTGGAGGTGGGAGGAAACCGGAGTACCCGGAAGGAACCCACGCGTCACGGGGAGAACATGCAAACTCCACAGAAAGATCCTGAGCCCGGGATTGAACTCAGGACTACTCAGGACCTTCGTATTGTGAGGCACATGTACTAACCCCTGTGCCATTATTGTGAAATCTGTAATATGAAGTAAAAGAAGGTTAATTATTCAAGTACCTTTTTGATTGGCTGGCTGTCTTTCTGCTCTTGTGATTGGCTCTCAGCACTGGGGAGCTTGCTTGGAGTTGACTGCAACCTCTGCAAAGACAACAAGACGATGTAGGCGTGCGTCTGTTGCGCCGCAGCCAGCGATATTTTTGTTCCCAGTTCTACCTGCAGCGTGATGCGACCGCTGGCTTTGGCCAGCGAAGGCTTTTGGTTTTGGTCATCTGTGGTGTGGCCGGAGAGAGCGATCAAGTAGTGGTTGCCGTTGGTGTCAGTCACCAGCGTTGGTGTGCCGCTGGCCTTAAGGAGGTCTAGTGAAATAGCCTGAGTGTGAATCTGAGTACCATTCTGTTGGTTGATGAAGACAGGGGCCACCTGAAACACAAAAACTGCACTCAGTAGAGCCCACACCATGGTGTGTCATCACATCATACAGCACAACATTTACAACAAACAAAACTGCTAACTAAAACTGCACATTGTGACACACCTCCATTAAGGGTGAGTAATCTAATTACCTGTCAATCAAAATTCTGGGTGTGCAAACCGACATATGTAACTACACATAAAAAGATTAAAGGATGCAGGGCAACTTTGATACATTTTCAAAATGCTAATATCGATCCAATGTAGGTCAATGAATGCCAAGCTAATACATCTTAGCGTTGTGTTATAAGTCAGAAAGCAAATTAGTTAAATATCTAATACTAATTTCATCAATAAGGATGCATTATAATATCCATCCATCCATCCATACGCGGGCCGATAATTATAATGTCAGGAGAAGACATTTTACTAGTGACTTGCAAAGCGTGTTGAGCAGAAAATAAACGGTGAGGATTAAAGACGAGCTTTTAGGGGTTTGAATCTTTGGGCACCTAACGAGTCTATCTGATTACGATTCCTGGGGTGAGGATTCAATTCATAATCGTTTCTTGATTCAACACGCTTCTCGATTCAAACCGATTCTCGATTCAAACCGATTCTTGCAATGTATTATTTGGTAAAATAATGACAAAATTAGAAACGCTCCTTCTGCTTGCGTAGTGATTAAAAGTTGATTCTTATTAGGAAAAAAAAATCTAACTTTTTAAATGTTTTTCAAATTTTTTTTAAAAATTAGTACATAAAGGTGCCATATGTAGAAATTTCAAATGGCCCTGATATGTCAAAAGGCCTTAATAAATCATTTTCTTTTCGAATACCTCTAACTGATAACCGTAGTTCAGCCGGGATATGCTCATTTCAAAATTAGATTTACAGCCCCGAAATCTTGTTATTGTTTTCATTTCGATGCCCCGCCCTCGACTGTATGTGAGTGTGTCACATCCATGTTGCCAGTTACGCCATCTTCGTCGAGCTACTGCCACCGGTAAAGTTACTAAACATGTCAGACCTTAATAAATCTAAAAGGCGTTGTTCCGATTCTCAACTTATTCATGACAAAGCCATGAACAAAACGAGGATTTGTATAGGGGATGCCTTTAAAAGATGGAGACGAGGCGGAGAAGATTTTTTCATCTGACGCCAAACTTGCTAATTTCCTCCTTGATAGGTAAGTAGCGCATTTACATTTTCTTATTACTTGTAATAAACGGAAATGGACATTTTGTATGTAAACTATATTGTCCAATACAGTCTATGATCTTGTCTAACAAAGCTAGTATGTTCATGCAACGAATGCTTAGTGTGATGGTGCTTAGCTCCTAGTGTAATGCTTAGCATGCTAGCCCTGTTCAATTACACATCGACATATAGGCTAACAGTGGAAATATAGGCCTGTTAGCCTATATTTGGCATCTGTTATGTCGATGTGTCATCCAACTGACAAGGCAAAATACATGTTCGACAAATAAAACCTATGTAGATATGGGTAGTGTCAGTGCCTATTTCGTTCTCAATATGCTGATACGCTGAGGAAATGAGTTGCAACATTAGCACGGCTACTTGCAGTTTCTGGTACTGTATGTGCATCAGGCACATACGGGGTGGTACTTACTTGGCACAATGTAATGCATTACATGTAAATGTTCTACTTTGTGTATTGACATAGTCGTAGGCTATACAGGTAAAAGCCAGTAAATTAGAATATTTTGAAAAACTTGATTTATTTCAGTAATTGCATTCAAAAGGTGTAACTTGTACATTATATTTATTCATTGCACACAGACTGATGCATTGAAATGTTTATTTCATTTAATTTTGATGATTTGAAGTGGCAACAAATGAAAATCCAAAATTCCGTGTGTCACAAAATTAGAATATTACTTAAGGCTAATACAAAAAAGGGATTTTTAGAAATGTTGGCCAACTGAAAAGTATGAAAATGAAAAATATGAGCATGTACAATACTCAATACTTGGTTGGAGCTCCTTTTGCCTCAATTACTGCGTTAATGCGGCGTGGCATGGAGTCGATGAGTTTCTGGCACTGCTCAGGTGTTATGAGAGCCCAGGTTGCTCTGATAGTGGCCTTCAACTCTTCTGCGTTTTTGGGTCTGGCATTCTGCATCTTCCTTTTCACAATACCCCACAGATTTTCTATGGGGCTAAGGTCAGGGGAGTTGGCGGGCCAATTTAGAACAGAAATACCATGGTCCGTAAACCAGGCACGGGTAGATTTTGCGCTGTGTGCAGGCGCCAAGTCCTGTTGGAACTTGAAATCTCCATCTCCATAGAGCAGGTCAGCAGCAGGAAGCATGAAGTGCTCTAAAACTTGCTGGTAGACGGCTGCGTTGACCCTGGATCTCAGGAAACAGAGTGGACCGACACCAGCAGATGATATGGCACCCCAAACCATCACTCAACCATGCAAATTTTGCATTTCCTTTGGAAATCGAGGTCCCAGAGTCTGGAGGAAGACAGGAGAGGCACAGGATCCACGTTGCCTGAAGTCTAGTGTAAAGTTTCCACCATCAGTGATGGTTTGGGGTGCCATGTCATCTGCTGGTGTCGGTCCACTCTGTTTCCTGAGATCCAGGGTCAACGCAGCCGTCTACCAGCAAGTTTTAGAGCACTTCATGCTTCCTGCTGCTGACCTGCTCTATGGAGATGGAGATTTCAAGTTCCAACAGGACTTGGCGCCTGCACACAGTGCAAAATCTACCCGTGCCTGGTTTACGGACCATGGTATTTCTGTTCTAAATTGGCCCGCCAACTCCCCTGACCTTAGCCCCATAGAAAATCTGTGGGGTATTGTGAAAAGGAAGATGCAGAATGCCAGACCCGAAAACGCAGAAGAGTTGAAGGCCACTATCAGAGCAACCTGGGCTCTCATAACACCTGAGCAGTGCCAGAAACTCATCGACTCCATGCCACGCCGCATTAACGCAATAATTGAGGCAAAAGGAGCTCCAACCAAGTATTGAGTATTGTACATGCTCATATTTTTCATTTTCATACTTTTCAGTTGGCCAACATTTCTAAAAATCCCTTTTTTGTATTAGCCTTAAGTAATATTCTAATTTTGTGACACACGGAATTTTGGATTTTCATTTGTTGCCACTTCAAATCATCAAAATTAAATGAAATAAACATTTCAATGCATCAGTCTGTGTGCAATGAATAAATATAATGTACAAGTTACACCTTTTGAATGCAATTACTGAAATAAATCAAGTTTTTCAAAATATTCTAATTTACTGGCTTTTACCTGTATAATGTATGCGTAACGTGGTTTTTGCGTAACGTGGGTTGGCTCATAGAATTGCACTCTGCACTGAAAGATGGTGATGTGCGTAAATGGAAGAGAATGCAGTGCGTCAGGTTGGATGCAACATGCAGTTATGCTGAACGAAATGTGGCGGTAACTTTACTGTTGGCCTTGGCTTGCCATCAAAGTAGGCCTATGCGATATATATTATTATATTTTATTATATATAATTATTTTGATGGTGGTCCGTGCGGTCAAACTAGACATTTTAGCAGGGTAATGCCAACAATCTGTCCCGACTCCCGACTAAAATATTGCTGCGTAACTTTAGAAATACATTTAGCTAACCGACATCGGTAAAATGTGGCATAATTACTTAGTAAACCATCTCGCAAGAAGCATAAACAAGAGAAACCTACAGCGTAGGACTCGTCGATTGGCATTTGAAGATCCTTGGAGTAGGATTCGGATTCGGCTGCGTATCTGGCAACCATGGAGAGTGGGAAGGGACTCCAGAATTTTGACTGTGATTGCAGTACCATTTCTGGCCACATTACTATATATGGCTCCTTTAATTTAGAATCTGGATGAATAAGAATAGCGATTTGGATGTAAACCTTTTTTTTTTGTGCACCCCTACAAGCTTTAACACAAAATCTAATAAGTCACCTTAAAATTCATCAACGTGAAGATTTATGGAAGCAGTACAAAGCTGCCTATGCTGCTAAACTGAAACCTAGCGTCTATAGTGGCGACCACAGCAAACGTAAAGCCACAGGACTGATGACAAAGTGTTTGATAAGATGCAACAGTTTGAAAGAAAATACCAAAAGGCGATAAAGCTTGACAACAAAATGTGTTGTTTGAATTTTGTTGTTTTAACTTTATGGTTCATCAGGATGCACGGGTAGCTGTTATCTTTTATGATTTCTTAGCACTTTATCATTTAAGTCATGACTTCTTTATGTTCTGCAATTTAATGTTGTCTTTTTATGAGGCAGGCACTTATTGCACTATTTTACTACTTTATTATTGTCGGAGAAAATGCAATTTTATTGTATTTTTGTCAATCAACAATAGAGGTAATTCTACTTATTTCTTTGTTGTGGCTATTGGCAATGCGGAATCTTATTAGCTTAGTTCTACTGGTCTCATTGAAATATGTTGTGTTGATACATCCATCTATCCATTTTCTACCGCTTGTCCCTCTCGGCATCGCGAGCTCATTGTAGGGCCAACACAGATATGTTTCTTTTATTTTATGAAATCATATTCAGAATGCTTGAGTTGCTTGTTGTTTATCAATGAAATAATTGAAAAGTTGAAATATTAATTAACTTGTTTTTCTCTATGCCAGTGCTTCTCAACCCCGTTCTCACCACATTCTACAGAGGCACTATAGAGAGCCTACTGACCAACAGCATCTCTGTCTGGACTGGAGCCTGCAGTGCCTCAGACTGGAAGTCTCTGGCAGAGAGTGGTGAGAACGGCGGAAAAGATCATCAGGACTCCTCTTCCTCCTATCCAGGAGATCGCAAAAAGCCGCTGCCTGACCAGGGCTCAGAAAATCTGCAGAGACTCCTCCCACCCCCACCAAGGACTGTTTTCACTGCTGGACTCCAGAAAGAGGTTCCGCAGCCTCCGTAGCAGAACCTCCAGGTTCTGTAACAGCTTCTTCCCTCAGGTCGTAAGACTCTTGAACGCATTAAAATAATCCCCTCAATTTCCCCCCAAAAATGGATTAACTCGCTGGAATATAAAGACAATATAACATACATCCATAAACGTGGATTCATATGCAAAAGTGCAATATATTTATCTGTACAGTAATCTATTTATTTATATCTGCACCTTATTGCATTTTTATCCTGCACTACCATGAGCTAATGCAACAAAATTGTGTTCTTATCTGTACTGTAAAGTTCAAATTTGAATGACAATAAAAAGGAAGTCTAAAGTCTAAATATGTTCTGTTACACCCGCCATAGGAAGAAGAAAATATTTTGCGCCCCACCATTCTCCACCATGACTATAAATAGTATAAATTGTCTAACATTGTTATAATTATACCTCTGCATAACACACCAGTATTTTCTCGTCCCTTACCATGGTTACAGTGAAGCCAAGTGCTACATACGCTTCATCATATTCTGGTACAGCAAAAAAATCATGTTCCCTGAGATCACACGGCCCCCCCTGGCATTGCATCGCCCCCCCCCCCCCAGGGGGGCCCGCCCCACTATTTGAGAAAGACTGCTCTATGCGATGATATTGTTTACCTGGGTCAGAGTTATAATAGAAAGTATAATTGTACTAAAATTATAGTTAAGTTAAACATTATTTGACATTTTCCTTTTTGGGGGGGTCAAAAGAATGAACTGTTAATTTCTTTAAAAAAAATGTTGCGCTAATATATATAATAGGGCTGTCAATAATTGTTTATAATTACATTAATCACTTTTTGGAATTTGTATTAATTTTGTACCTACTCACTTCCATAATTAGCATTTGCTTAAGAAAATACCCCAATATTTGTGCACAAATGCAATTTTACTGTCAGAATATCATTCAGGAACGTTTTCAAAAGTTTTACTTGAATGCATGTCATTTATTTGAACAAAACCTGGTAACAGTTTTATCCACAGGTCTTTCAGACTGTATTTTGGAGTGAAGTTTGCTAGCGAGCACACCAGTTGGAGTCTCCTCACTCATTTTTGTACTGACTTATGAATTGATCTGATCATTGACCATATAGCAGTTAACTTAAAAAGAGCTTGTACGGTCAAAATAAATTGCATGATTAATCTTAGTATGTACATGAATAATGCGATAAAATTTGTGATTAATCACGAGTTAACTTATTAATTTTGACAGTCCTCTAATATGTACATTAATATCGGTTATCAATCGTAAAGCTCTGTAAGTTATCGATATTGGTTCAAATTGTCATTATCGTGCATTCATACTCATCAATAATGAATTCAAATTATTTTTACAATATTCCCTGGGGTCAATAAACGCGGCCCTGTTTTAAAACGTGTAGAAGTCCTGCAGGTAGTGTGTGCGTGTGTTTTCCAATAGAAAGCTGACATGATTGTGGCGTTATCACCTGCTGTGTGCCGACAGTTGTCGTGTGCGGTTTCTGCTGCTGCCTTTGCTGAGCCTTCAGCTGTTTCCTCTGTTGGCCTTGGTTGGCTCCAGGCTTCAGGCTGGCCACGGTCTCGTTGTGGATCTGCACCTGAACCTGCTTCAGCTGAACTGGACTCTTCTGCTGGGTTTGGTTTTTCTTCCCTTGAGTTTGTTGCAGCAACTGCTGGGCCAGTTTCTGCTGCCCTAACCTTTGCTGGGCCTGCAGATTCTTCTGCTTGGTTTGTTGGATGATGAGCTGCTGCAGTTGCTGCTGCTGCAGTTGCTGCTGCTGCTGCTGGAGCAGGATTTGAGATACCTTCTTCTGCTCTGGCTGTTTCTGAGCGTTCGACTTGGTCTCGGACACTCTGTGCGTTTGTTGCTCGGCTTGTTGGACTTGCAGTCGATTAATCTGCTGCAATCTGAGCAGAGTCTCCTGCGAGCACTGCATCGGCTGTCCCACTTTTTTAGTTTGGGCCTCCTCCTTTATTCCCGTCATGCCTTCCTCAGTCTCATCCTCCTGCTTCACTTTCACGAGGAGGCCATTGGGGAGCTCTGGGGGTTGGATGGCTGAGGCTTTAATGAGTGTTGGGGGTTTAACATCTACCCTTTCCCCTTGCTCTGACACGGGCCCCCCCACCGTCTTCCCCTGCTCTAGCTGGGACCTGAGGGTCTCCACCAGCCTCTGCTTCTGTCTCAGCATCCGGGTCAACTCTTCGATCTGTTTGTCCTTCTCATGGAGCATCTGGTCTTTGTTCAAGGAGGAAGTGTCCATGGTGACCCCTTGCTGAGCCTCAGAAGGCCTGTGGAAGCTGCATGAACTCTGTTTTTCCTCTTTGAGCGGGATGACTGGTTGCGACAGAGGAGAGCTGTTGGATGGATGTTGAGGAGAGGGATGGAGGGTGAGTTGAGTCAGGGGAGAGCTCACCTGACAAAAGTTAAAGCAGAACAAGTGTTGAGAAAAGGCGCCTGAACAAACATGAGTTTTGGTGGTATTGCTCTCACCATCTCTCCAAACATGTCTCCATTACAGCTGGTTTCATCCGGACTCAAACCCGCTAACGACCGCTCAGACGGCGTAGGCGACACAGGGGGACTGGAGCTGGTGCTACCAAAACGCATAACCCGACCCTGAAAAGCCTGAGCCAGTGGCGACAGAGCAACCTTAAACCCTCCTTCAGCCGGCTGGTGGTCGGCGCTAATATTTAGCGCGGACGTTGCCGCGTTAGCAGCAGAGGCAGCGCCCTGATGGATGGGATGCAATATGCCATTTTTAGTAACGGCTGCAGAGGTGCCGTTTTGTTCTTGGTAGTTGCGAAGCCTCTCAATGAGATCGTTTTTGGTGCCGGAAACGGTCAAACATCGCAACTTCAGCTCCTGCTTCAATTCAGCCACCTGGGACAACAGAAGCAATAGCCACACTCAGCCAAATCAAGATAATGGAAATTATAACTAAATCTCTTAATGTATTTAAATGCAATAAATGTATATGTTTTGCTATTGTTTAAACATTATTTAAATATAATAATATAAAAAATGTATCACATTTTTGACCCAGAGCTACTATCAAGCTGACAAATTATTAGAAACAGCTTACGGTATGATGCTGTTTTTATACATTGGAACATCTATAGCTCTCTGTCAATCATAACCAAGTATTATGATCATTATAATCAAGCTGCTGTTCAACAGTCATAAATAAACCAAATTGTTGCAAACTTGTGCTGAAAAACAGCATACATTAAGCGGTAATTGATAACTTTTGATTTACTTTTAACTCATCCAGGTTGGCAGGCAAAGTGGCAGGTTTGGCTCCCCCCACTGACCCTTGGCCCTGACGTGGTGTTGCGTTGTTGTTGGTAGTCGTGGGAACACTGCGAGAGGGGGAAGGGCCAGGGTTCGTTGTGAGGGTCTGCTCTGCTGCTGGCCTGAGGGGAGACACCAAAAAACAGGTGTAAGTAGACCACACCCAACACAACCTACTCATCTTAGCAGCCTTAAACAACCAATTGCTTTGTTCATAGAAATTATCATTTAAACTAGTTTATTTATTCACTCATTGCACAGACATGACCAAACAAATAATTCCACCTGTTGCTGACTCAATCTTGCTGTGTTATTGAGACATTGTCCAACTGTGTTTGTAATTTTTGTTTATTACAAAATATGCCTGTAAATACATCATCAATCAAACTTTATTTATAAAGCGCTTTTTTACACTAAAAAAATGCAACACAGAGTGCTTTACAGACTTAAAAACTATACCCCGATGACCCACATCCCCCATCATCACACACGCACGCATGCACACAAACACACACGCACAAATGAATGCATGGCTGAGTACAGAGGAGCTCAGTGAAGAAACACTATGATAGGAGCCATCTACACCAGGAGCTGGCAAGACCATGGCCACCAGGATGCCTGTGTTACCCCGGACAAGAAGTTATGCACAAACACTTAATTATCCGGCTTACGTTTAAAATAAAATACTCTGTGTTCACGGCGGATGTTATTTTACACCTTGAAACGTCCTAATGGACCGGAACCGACTGAAGTCAACTTGTCAAAGATTTTCAGATGTCATTTCACCCTCTTGACACGATGGATGAGGGTATGCTGAATATGAATCATATTACAAGCATACCCTGGATAGCTTATTGGGGGCCTGTGTAAACTAAACCTGACACGGGGGTGTGGTTTGTTGGAGTTATATGAAAAGTGTGCATGTACACAGCTTGCCAGGGATGTTATTACTGCTGTGTTGTTGCTTGCTACAAATGCAGAAAAAGAGTAGACGTTCATCAAGGCAAAACTATCGTCTTTTCCACGAATCAAGTCAAGTCAGTGCCTTCACAATAGGGCTGCAACAACTAATCGATTAAATCGATTATAAAAATAGTTGGCGATTAATTTAGTCATCGATTCGTTGGATCTATGCTATTCGCATGCGCAGAGGCTACTATATTCCATCCATCCATTTTCTACCGCTTATTCCCTTTAGGAAGATAGGCTCCAGCGCCCCCCGCTGGAGCCTATCTCAGCTACATTCGGGCGGAAGGCGGGGTACACCCTGGACAAGTCGCCACCTCATCGCAGGGCCAACACAGATAGACAGACAACATTCACACTCACATCCACACACTAGGGCCAATTTAGTGTTGCCAATCAACTTATCCCCAGGTGCATGTCTTTGGAAGTGGGAGGAAGCCGGAGTACCCGGAGGGAACCCACGTAGTCACGGGGAGGACATGCAAACTCCACACAGAAAGATCCCGAGCCCGGGATTGAACCCAAGACTACTCAGGACCTTCGTATTGTGAGGCAGATGCACTAACCCCTCTGCCACCGTGAAGTATTATTTTTTTAATTTCTTTATTTATTTATAAACTGCAACATTTACAAACAGCTGAGAAACAATAATCAAAATAAGTATGGTGCCAGTATGCTGTTTTTATTTTCAATAAAATACCGGAAAGGATAGAAATGTAGTTTGTCTCTTTTATCCGATTATTAATCGATTAATCAAAGCAATAATCGACAGATTAATCGATTATCAAATTAGTTGTTAGTTGCAGCCCTACTTCACAAGCGCCCGCCGGGGGGTATTGAACGACAGCAAAGCTCGGAGACAATCCTTGGTGTTGTCGTTTAGCAGCCGTTAAAAATATTTTCGAAATCTGGGGTTAGCCAGCTCTCAACTGCTCACCTGGAAGTCATTCTCCTCCAAGTTTAAACTATCATGGTTAGAAGTATTATATAATTAATACCAGCATTAATAACACTGAGTAATGAGTTCATTGTAAGCAACAGTACAGCAATTGTAACACACATGAGTTTTAACACAAACAGCTGAGTAACGCAACCAAAATTTCAAAGAATAAGCAGAAGTAGATAAAGCTGCTGGATGCTGAACATTTATCTTACTTCAAAAACAACTAGTACAATTTTGTGGGGTTAATAAAAAAGGACAACTTAATTCCAATGTTTATCATTGTTTTTTTTACTATAGGACACTTGTGGGTAGGTACCGAAAACCGGTTTCGTAAAGGCACCAGTGCTAACGTAAAGAGTAGTAACCGAAAAAAGAAGTATCTATCTGTGCCTTATATCAATGGTAAGTAAATGCATACTTAGCCACCTGCAACAAGTGCTTAGCGATGATATTGTGCAAATAGCTAACGTCTATTAAGTAATGTAGCATTCCAACAGAGCCTGACGCTCTTTTTAAACGTTATTGTTGACCTGAACATGCCGATAAAGCTATCTTTATAATACTGCTAGTACCACAGAGCAAACCAGTAGCCCCAACAACCAATAACAGGACGTCGACATTATGCACCAATGACGGTTACAGCGAATGAAGTTGCATTCATTAACCCCCAGAATAATGACTATCGACAAGTTGTTTTTTTGCAAATTCTCTATGTTCAGTATTTCTGCAATAATTATAACAATCACTTGTAGATTTTATTTCTTACTTTTGAATGTATCAAATTATTTAAACTACTAGTCAATTTAGAATGTCGAAAAATGTCATAAAGATAAAGACAGTGTTATTATTTATTTATTTATTTTGCATGTTTTCCACTTTTTTAAGTCCCAGTTCAGGCACCGTTTTAAAAGTACCGATTCGCTACTCATATCAGTTAATATGTAAACGATACCCAACCCTACTCGTGTATCAATTGGAGCATTTACGGTATCCAGCCAGTTAACTAGGTTGATATAAGACCTATTCCAGTAAACAACAACTGTGATTGCGTTCAACACTAACTTTGGTGGGGCTGGCAGGATGGTGTGGTAGTTGTAGTGCTGTTGTTGTTGCTGGTTGAGAATCTGCAGCTGCAAGAAGAGTTGCTGCTGCTGGAGGAGCTTGGCGTAAGACGAGTCCATCTGAGGCGGACGCTCCTTGTCCGCCTTCTGGTCCGGAGGGATGTACTGGTGGTACTTCAGCTTCTTCACCTTTGCGCAAATCAACATGAGAGTTGCGGGCTTATTGCTACAATTAAGAGTCTTTATTTAACTTAATCACAAGAGATTTTCGACCTTGGGTTTGTTGTCCTTCGGTTTCTTCGATCTAAGCGCAGGACGGTCTGAATTTGTCTTGGAGTGAGACTGTAGATTGTGAGACTTGAGGTCAAAATTGAGACTAGATTGATTGACAACCACAGATTAATACGGTGAATATTCATGCACCTTGAACTGGCCAATGGGTGTACGATGGGTTACTGTGGTCCCTGTTGTCATTTTTAGAGGTGAGGGTGAGTCTGAACCATTCACCTTGGGAGGGGAAAAAGACTGTGGAGTGGGCTGCGGAATAAACTGAAAAAATATTAAACGAGTTAGTAATGAAGAAAAGCATTTCTCTTCATTATGAATGAAACCATCTTCCTCCTGTACCTGCTTGGGTGACACGTCTCCATTCTGCGTCAGTACGTCAAAGGGGGACGGCTGCGGGACAGTGTTTAGAGGAGAGTCGTGATTGGTTAGCTGGTCAGGTGACAGCGCATCACAGCTATCTTCATCCAAAGAAGAGCTTTCTCCTCCAGCTCCCTTTGGAGAATCTGTGACAGACCAGAAAATATTACAGGTGTGTTTTGACAGAAAAAAGGGGGCAGCATTTAAAATCGCTTACAAGAAAATTACTAATTTTTGGGAAGTCATACATTGAGTACTGTCTTTATTTTAGCAATACAATTAGTTTGTTTTGTTGGTTAGGGGGCTACTTCCGGTTTCATTAAGGGTGGATTGCAGATTGTTACTTTAGCTGTAATGCTCAAATGCTGTAGTAGCCACTTTATCCAGATCCTCACCAAAATGTAATGGCTTCTTTCTAGGGCCATGTGCAATCCCACTACAATGTCTGGTAGAAATATTCTATTTTGAGTGTAATTCCGCTAATTGTCAGTATGCCTCTATTTACACAATGATTGTTTGTGTGATCATTTTGCACAGTACTGTGTGCTAAAAAAAACAGAACTCTATGTCCCAATTTGGTATTGTGACATATGTCTTGTGTTGTATCACATTTGGTAAAAAGTGGCACCACTAAATGAGGCAATGTTTGAGTCACAGTACTAAAGAGCAGGTGAGTAAATATGCCTGAAAGCTCAACGTTTCATAAGTGGCACAAAAGGACATAAAACAATTGCATAATAATGAGTCATTTCTGGAGGTTGTTGGGGAAAATCTAGTATGTATTATGCCATGGTAAAACTACTAACACTAACAAAAGTGACAAAAATGTACCAAAACTCAACAATCTGCATTGAGTGCCAGTGTGCCTTGCATTGCTACTCTGTGCTTGATGCATTTGTCTGGTGTGTTCATTATGACAGCAAATGTAAATGAGGTGGACGTAGTTACCCGGTGGCGTGTTGTCCTCCGTACAGTTGACGGACAGGATGTTCTTGTGCACCAGTTCGATGGGACCTGGCCTGTGCGAGATCTTGTCGTTGAGGTCGTCAGCCAGGCGAGCTCGCTTTAGCTGCAGCTGCTTGGCCTGCAAGGAGGGCTCCGCCGATGTCTCTGCATGTGAAATAATCGAGCAGAGATAACCAAGATATACATTTAGGAGGCATACAGATGACACAGCAAAAGACATGTCAGCTGTTGGCATATACAGAAAAAACGACCTGAGCGTTTAGCTTGCTTGTAGAGCAACTTTTAAGAAATAAAACACTTCCTTAAAATTGAGGTTAAACTACTTCATCACTACGAGGTTTTACCATTTGAATGCATGTGCAGAAAGTAGGAACTGTTTGGAAACCTCATGAATGTACTCATTTCAAACACATACCATTTGAGCCTAAACGTTTTGCTAATAAATAAAATGACAAACCCTCACCCTCTAGAATGTGCATCCTGACCAGCTCAGAGCGCTCTGGGCGACTTCGGATCTTCCTCTTAAGATAGTCTTCAGTCTGCACACATCAGAAGAGACGAACACTCAGAATGGCCATCATAATAACCATTAGTTCTGCGTCAGGCCTGTACTTTCATATCTTTTATCCCATCAACAGCTAACTTTAGTTGTTAGCGTTCAGAACAGCTCGTTTTCTTTACACAGAGATGTTAAATATCATATAATTTTGCTCAATGTGGGCCTTTTTTTCGTTTATCAAATACTCACTCTGGCTCGCTCCAAACTCCGCCGCTGTTCATGAAAGGCTGCCGGGCTCTTCAGTGCTAGAGGGAAATACATAAGTATAACAGCAATTTTAAAAAGTCTCCACAAAACTCCAGCAAGTGTCAGTGTGAGAAAACTGCTAATGGCCAAGTGGCTGCAAAAAGGGAAGGTCACAATTGATATTCATAACCACACACACTGATGATGATGCTGATGGGCTTGCGCATGCATGCTGTGTATACAAGAACACATCGTGCAACTTTTCTGTTTTTCATGATGAGATTAAATATACCTACTGAGATATAGTAGAAGAAAATTGTAAAAATGGTACTAAGTAAAGAAAAAAACAAAAGCCTTGCAGGTACTCCATCAATTGTTGATGAGCAGAGTTCTGAAGTGCATCTTCAGTAGAGAGCAAGAGGACAGACTGATGGATGGCTTGTCTTCTTTGTGCATATGGGTGTGAACAATCATAGATAAGTGTATTTTACAATGACTGTCTTTATATACTAATCAGTAGACTGCACGATATGAGGAATTATGACATCATACCGATAAATCCGATAACATTAAAGAATATCTCAGATACACAAATAAAAAAAGGCTCCAATGAGGCAAGATTAACCATATTGTACTGTAGGTAGGTTAGGGGTGAGCAAATCAAGCGCTCCTTATTTTTATTTATTTTTTTATTGCTGATGGTGTGTATGGCCTGTTGTAAACTTCCCCTGAGTTCACTATAAACCAACATGGCGTCGATCGTGTTGGACTTCTTCACTGTTTCAGAGGAAGACATTCCACATGCTATTTGCACCAAATGTCCTACAAACATTCCACTAGGATGGGAAGAAAAACATGGCGCTTCAACACATTCAACCTTATTAGCCACCTGAAAATCCAGCCTTGCTATGACATTCTTTTGAAAGCACAAACTAGAGTTAAATATAATATATAATAGATATGAATAAGTTATCTGTATTGGTATTAGCTTAAAAAAAATAGCGTGCATTTCTACTTCTGGTATACAGTGTTGCCACAGTTACCTTGGAAAACTAATGTGATTAATGCCTACTGATTACTCCTTTAGAAAGTAACTTAGTTACTTTACTGATAGTTGATTTTAAAAGTAACTAAGTTAGATTACAAGTTACTTTATTATTTATTCAGCAATGCAGATCCCGACATTACCCCCGCCGCCTCAACATAAAAATCACAAGCGGTTTTGCCAATAATCACATTAACAATCAACTACTGCACATAAGATAAATATTAGTTTTATATTAAAAAATAAATGACAGTTTTTTTCCCCCTGCACGTTTAACATAAATACTTGTTTTACATATAAAAACATTATAATAATGACAGTCTTTCTTTGCTGCACACAAATACTTGTTTTATCTATAAATAAATAAAAATGACGACAGTTTTTCTTTACTGCAGTTGACACAAATTCTACCTAATACAGTGTGGCTTCCAGGTTGCTCTCCATCTGTGCGTACGCCATCTCCAGGTAAGACGAAAAGGATGTTCTGTGAGGCAAGTCCGTGTTAATCGTAGCGGAGATCTTGTTTATTATGGCACGAAACGAGGGCGAGTCAACTGTGCTTAAGGGCAGCATTTCCTCGACAACATACTGCCCGACCAACTTCTGTAACTCCCCCCGACTTAATGCTTTTGCACGGAAGTCCAGCTTCTGTTGTTTGGGTGGTGGGGGGCCTACTGTATCAGTCACAGTCTCCTTCGTACCACCTGGTGAGACTTTCACTGTTAGTTTCATTGTGCCGTGCCTCCAAATGTTTTTTCAAATTTGAAATCGTGTTTTTGAAGGTGGATAATATTTGGTCTCCAGGACAGAGTGTACTGCGAACCTTTATATTGCTGTCTTTAACGGACAGAAACACGAAATAATGACTGTATTTCCAACTTGAAAACGCGCTTCTCTTTCCACCCTCCATTGTTGTTTAATTTGGTGTCGCACACGTGTGATATCCTCATGCTAAAAACGTGAGTTCTCGCTTACGTGACGTCACTTTCCAAGACCGCAAGGAGAAATAAAATATTGTTTTACGAGGTAAAATTACAACAACAAAAATTGTAACGCACAGTGACTTGGATTAAATAAACTTTTATCTGACTACTGGTTTGGAAATAGTAACGCTTTAGATTTGTCGTTAACGAAAAAAGACGTCATATTAGACTAACGCGCTACCGTGCTGGTATAGAAGCTGTAAAGTAGAAGTATAAAGAAATTGCCTTATTAGCTGTTAATAACATACTGGATTAAAAGCAAGAATATAGAGGACAGTGGCAGTTGGGAGTGATGCAAGAGAGCCATCATCTGATTGGTCAAAAGCTGATGAAATGAATGCCAAGGACGCGCAGTGTCGACATTGTGACCACAAGATGACACCCAGCGTGGTAGGGTGAAGGACACTCCTTATGTCACAATTCTCGACATTTAAAGGAGGACCGACATACTAGCTGTGATGTAACCGAGTCGACAACATCAAGACACAAAGCAATAATATGCAGCTGTCACAAAATAACATTGGATTGGCTGTTTACAATTTCCAGAGGTATAGCCTCACATCTATGTGTGTGCGTGTGTACTCTAAATAGGTAAGAGGTATTCCTTATTTCCACTTTTTAAGTTGCATGCCATCAAACGCCTTCACTGTGAAATTAAAATAAAAATCACATTTAAATGTGATTAAAGTGGAGACATTTACCAATTAATTCAAGAGCTTTCACAAAAACATTTTCTATTTTATGCATGCGAGTACGTCCAACTTAAGGCACTCAAAAATACTTTGACAGTAGACTCACAGGGGGTTGATTGTCAATCCCCTTGGTCTTTCCTAACAAATGATTCACATAAATGTTTGGTGTGTGAGTGTTCTCCTCAATAGCAATCTTATCAAATTGGCTCAACTGCCTTTTTATTGACTTATTTTATTTTCTGTAAAACAGCAAATTATAAGTCCATCGCGGTTGTGTATTTTTTCATTACTGAAACAACTGCAAAAACTGAAATCTAAACAAGGCTAAATATCTGAAATAGCGTACAACTTTGCTACTTGAAATAAACAAGACATCCGTTATTCGCAGCAAGTCAATCACATGATTTGTTTGGTTCCATTTTTATGGCCTTAGGACCGGCACTGGACATCACCAATGGCTGGGTGTTGGGAATAAAACCTGTGTATTCTGCATGAAAAACAGTGTACCATTATAACAACTGTGTATAGTAAACATAGTGAAATGCCGTGTTTTAAAGTAACTGAGTTCTGTACATAACATAGAGAGTGAATGATGAGAAAAAATGTGCTTAGATTAGTGAAAACAAGCTGGCAGTTAAAATATTTTTATTATTTGTAAATCCCCCCGAAAATAATCTCCTGACATTCACAAAGTGCAGTTTATCGAGGAACAAGGTTTTAGTCTGCAGCTTTAATATTATCACTATTGCCGCGCATGTTTTAATCACCTTGCAAAAATGTATAAACAGTACATGTATTTTTATTATTCCTATTGGGGTCTTGCTCAAAACCACTGAGACAGTGGGTAATGAGGGACAGAGGGTGGAACATTTGTCACTCACCCCTACAACATTTGCATACCATGGCATTGCACCCATCCATTTCCTACCGCTTGTCCCTTTCGGGTCGCAGGGGGGGCTGAAGCCTATCCCAAATGCACCTGGGCGGAAGGCAGGGTACACACTGGACAAGTCGCCAACTCATTGCAAACTGACAATTCAGCAGTTGACATCGGAGATCAGCTAACACACAATCTCTCAGACTGATATATAATTTTGCTTGTTTGATCCTTACGCTGCTATAATTCAACCTTGACAGTGGTGTGGCCATTACCTCTCATTGAGTAGACAGTCAAAATAGGGACTGTTGGGTCTACAAACCAAATAAATAATTGTTTTTCTTTTCTCTTTTTGCTTATCTCAACATAGGCATATTTCACCTGGATAACTACATAGTCTGGCAATGGGCCTTGTTACATAAGAGGGCCGTAGAAAGATGTACCCGTAACAAGTAAAGAATTTAAAGTGAAAGCCACTGCAGGGTTTGGGTTTTTTCTGCAAATTGCACTTGACAGTCACCTTGTCTTTACTTCACTATCGATACTATAATACATCCTGTGTCAGGCAACACACACACAAAAAAACTAATTCCGCCTCTTCTTATGTGCAAAACCCTGAAACAGGAAGTTGGATGTAGAAGAGAAGAGGAAGCTGCTTTACTTGATAACACAAAACCTAATGAAACCCATGACATTTAACCCATAATAAACACAGTTTATTATGTAGAAGATGCAGATCATGCATGTATATAATATAATAATTTAGTAACGTTATTAACCACAAACATGTGATCTTTATGCGACAACCAATTCATTTTGCCGCATGCTGCAGGCAGCAGCGCATTTTAGATGGAAAGGCACCTGTAAGGCTTCTGTCTCAACTTATGAATAAACTCATAATGACTGGGCTACTAGAACGCTCCATACTCAATGCAATATATAGCGAATATATGATACACTTACGTGGCATGATCCCTTGGCTGACCAGTTCCTCTCGCGTGCGCCTCTGTTGGAGTTTGAGCTGAAGGACTGCATGGAGACAGAGGAGGTGAAAAGGACAGAAGAGGAAATCAGTCAGTCCACTTTTTTGGTTTCTTATTGTCCCACTGATCCCATGTCCGTTGTCCACATTTAGATAAATAGACGTGCACAGGAACCCAGATGCACTTGGGCTGACATGAAGACAGCACCAAGTACATCCTCCTGCTTTACCTAGTTTTTGAGCTTCTTTTTTTTTTAAGTTTACAGAAGAGGCGGGCACTTCCTCTTTCTTTAAGTCTCTTAAAAATAATAATTCTGTTTTTGTGTGTGTGCATTGACATGTCCACATTTAACCATATATTTACATGGAAAGATAAACCGACAAGAACAAATAAAAAATACTTTTGGAGAAATTATAATGAACAAGTCCAGATTGAAGTTGATTGTGCCATCATTTTAAAACAGGAAGCACTTATTACATAACAAGACAAAGACATTTAGAGAACAAGGCAGGAGAACAGAGTGGACATCTCGGCCTATTGTATGTACATTTTATTGTGCAGAGTAAAACTAATGTACAAATTGATTATACCGTAGTGGCACATTCACAGACATCTGTAGATCTCGAAATACAAAGAAAAAAGCATATCTTATACGGCCCTCAGCTCAGTGAGCTTTTAAACTTCTGAAAGTGTGCTTTGCATTTTCTTTGGCTTGTTTGTGATATAATTTAAGGGTACCATTGATAAGAGTGAATATGTAAAAGTTTGACTACTACCTTATTTACTTGTGTGACGACATCCTTAAAGATTTGTAATCAACCAAAATATCAAGTATCTAAAGTGATACATATACTGTAATGATAATTCAATCCAATCCACTTTATTTATAAAGCACATTTAAACAACAAAAATGTTTCCAAAGTGCTGCACAACAATATTAAAAACAATATTAAAAACAATATTCAAATATTATCCTTAGCTCCACCAATGACTGAATAAAAACAAAAAATAAATAAATATAAAACCAATATAAAAACAATATAAAAATAAATATGATTAAAACGATTTTAAAAGGTAAAACCAATTAAAACAGTAAATAGAAATCAAAATGTATTAAAAAAAACACAGAGGACAACAGAGGACAGAGGACCACACAACTCACGTAGTGTTAAAAGCCAAAGAATAAAAGTGGGTCTTAAGACGAGACTTAAAACACTCTACTGTGGGAGCAGTTTGAACATGGAGGGGCAGAGTGTTCCAGAGCTTAGGGCCGACCACAGAGAAGGCCCTGTCTCCCCTGGATTTAAGTCTGATCTTGGGCACCACGAGCTGGAGCTGGCTCTCGGACCTCAGAGCGCGCGCAGGAGTGTAAATTTGGATGAGGTCCGAGATATACTGAGGTGCCAGTCCATGTAAAGCTTTAAAAACAAACAGCAAGGTTTTAAAATCAATTCTAGAATGAACAGGGAGCCAGTGCAAACTCTGAAGAATTGGGGTTATATGCTCACGTTTCCTGGCCCCTGTTAAAAGTCGTGCTGCCGCGTTCTGGACTAACTGCAACCAGGAGAGAGCTTTTTGGCTAATGCGAGCATAAAGTGCATTGCAGTAGTCCAGGCGACTTGAAATAAAAGCATGCACGACTTGTTCAAAAAGGTTAAAAGATAAAAACGGTTTTACCTTTACTAAAAGACGAAGATGATAAAAACACGATTTTAAAACACCATTGACTTGTTTGTCAAGTTTAAAATCGCTGTCTATAGTGACGCCAAGGCCGGTGACTTTGGGACGCACATAATTATCACACGCATGTACAGGCCCGGCCCTAATCAATCTGGCGCCCTAGGCAAGATTTTAGGTGGCGCCCCCCCACATCGGCAGTGAAGTGTTTATACTCACAAGAAACCGAATAGCTTTGTCTTTGACCTTTTTTTTACTTAAAGAAAGCAAATTAACAATCAGAATAGTTAACAAGATTAAAAAAAATATGAATAAATAAATGAATGCAAAAAATAAAAAATGAATATATGAAATACAATATTTTTTACATACATATTGCTTAATTAACATTAATGATGTGCACTTTAACAACTAGGCTTACAACTATACCTAATATATAAAGGGGTGGAAAAGTGACTATTACCTGCAGGGCAAACATTAGCTAACCAGAAGGCAATAACAATGTAAACAAAAAACACCTGCTTAAAAGATCTAATACAAATGTCCCTGAGGAATGTAAGGTGGGAGTACTGTAATTACCTAACGTTACATTATTATTTTCCATAACAATTCAGCCCCCTCCACAATATTAACCCGACGTTAAAACAGAACTAGCTATTTATTGATTAGCAATTGCCGAATCATGTAACATTAGCTTAATGCTAAAAAGCCAGGTTACTATCACATTCTGTAACAGACAAATAATTTCATGTAGGCTAACGTTACCTACCTGCTACCTCTGTCTTTTTCTCGTTTCTCCTCCTCTTCTTTTCTCTTTTTTCTTCCCTGGGCACCTGACAGTTTTGGCCGTTTCGACATCTTGTGTTGATTTTTTGATGTGGTGACGTCCAAAAAGAGTCATGATACGGGAAGGGAGGGGGCGCACCGTGCGGGGGGGTAATGTTGTAACAAATAATATTTCTATTATATAGGCTTTACTTTGCATTTTAATTAACGAGGGATTATTTTTTGTATTTAGAAATAATAGTACCAACTTTTTTTTTTTCTCCAACATTTGTGGCACTGGCGTGGCGCCCCCTGATGGACGGCGCCCTTAGCATTTGCCTATACGGCCTATGCCACGGGCCGGCCCTGCGCATGTATAAAAAATAATATGAATGCAAATGTAACTTGCGATGTTGTTATAGTGTAGCGATATAGCATCACTGTCCTGGTTGGGCAGTACAATGTTAAAAGTCAGCATATAAATCAATACTAATGCAGTGTACACGTCTGTGCTGGTTGCGCAGTACAATTTCAGCATATAAGTCAATACTACAGTACCAATAAACAACAGCAAAGCTGTTAGTCTTAATGAGAAGACACTTACATGTTAAAAAAATCAAAAGGTGACTATTTTTCCTTTATAGCAGTTAACTTCTTTTTACACCTGTATGCGGTGAAAACTTAAATTCACACCGTTTTTAATCATATGACAGTGGCTCCTTCTTCAGTCTGTTTTAAGGAGAGTACACAATTGATTGTTTTCAAGTTGTAGCAATACAGTGCTTACGTTTTTTTTAACACTTGAACATTTGAGCTGTATTTACACAAATGTAAAATGTACTCAACGCCATCTTAATCCCTGAATGTATACAGTCATCTATTATAACACTCTCTGTGCTGGTGGTCCAGGACAGAGAAAGTGCATCATTACTGTTGCATTGTTTTCACTGCTGATCATTTGGAGGCAGGCTGAGTATTTCACACACTGAAGATCACACACACAACTAAAAAACCAAACAGAAAAAGCCATCAGCGCAGACATTTGTTCGTCGTAACACTCAGTGTCCTGGAAAAAGACTGCTGTTCTTTTTAAAAACAGATGTAACAACCTTCCTCTTGTTCCTTTAAACTTCAGAGAATTTGATAATCATCATAATGAATAATGTTTTCATAAACACAGCTCGGTTTAACTCAGCTGAGATGCTTGTTTTTTTTATGTCTAGCAGCTGTCCCCGCTGAAAGGGTATGCAAATGTGTCAAGTTGAGCATCGCACCGAGGCTTGCAAGCATACCTCTAGTTGGGTCTGCTAGTTTGAGGAGAAGCAGCACCTGTCCCTTCGCATTGACATAATGATATCATCGGTACTCGCCAGGCAATGCTACTCTGTGCGCTGCATTTGCTCTCTGTTATGATAAGCGTCTGGACGGCAACACCGCAAGCTCCATGAATTATAGTGTTAGTGTGAGCCCGTGCACGAAAATGTCCTTACTCAACTCTAGAGCCTTGACAACGAACCCAAATCCTATTTGTGTTATATTTACAAATGTGTACACACTACCTCTTTAGGGAGCACACAGACAGGAGACACTCCTTGGAAAGTCAATTCACTACCTAAACACAGCCACGCACATTTAGTTATACCTCCACAATTCTGCAGCAGCCAAGAAATGGATTGTCCCTAAGAAGTAAACACTCTGAGTCACGTGCTGCCCAAGTGCACCATGGAGGGCTGGAGAGGGTGCCATATCACTTGGCACTTCCCAGGAGGAGGTTTATTCTTGGAAAGAGAACCTCACACTTTACTTCTATTTCATCTTGGCATGTCACTGCTGTAGCCCAGCGATTCATTCACTCCAAGAGCTTTATCCACCCTTTGTATTGGGTGAAGTGTGAACTTAGAAGTTCCCTGATCTTAAACCTTAACATTGTTTCTCACTGTGCCCTGCTGGGTATGTACACACAGTCAGTACTAACATTTGCAATTCTTCATGGGGATTAAGGATTACTCACAGCAGGATCAAATCAGGTTTGAGGGCCATCATGGGTAATTTAAGAAAAGCATGGAAAAAAAAAGCAGTAAAAACACTAGGATACTAGGTCACCACAAAACTGCATAAAAGCAGTAGACAGCAAGACAAAGTCTGACTAATCAGTTACATTATTTAGATGACTAAGAATGGATGTTGAAGCATAATTTCAACTATGTAACTCGTTGCTAGATTTATACTAGCAAGACAATGTGAAGCAACACTAATATATTTTTCGCACACTCTTGGCATTCTCTCCATGAGCTTCAGAGGTAGTCACATTTGTGAAATGGTTTTCACTTCACAGGTGTGCTTGAAGCTCATTGAGAGAATGCCAAGAGTGTGCACAACAGTAATCTAAGCAAAGGGTGGCTATTTTGAAGAAACTAGAATATAAAACATGTTTTCAGTTATTTCACCTTTTTTTGTTAAGTACATAATTCCACATGTGTTCATTTATACATTTAATGCCTTCAGTGACAATCTACAATGTAAATAGTCATGAAAATAAAGAAAACACATTGAATGAGGAGAAGTTGTGTCCAAACTTTTGGCCTGTACTGTATACACACACACATATATATATATATATATATATATATATATATATATATATATATATATATATATATATATATATATATATATATATATATATATGGCTGTCTTGAGTTCCCAATCATTTATACAACTCTTTTTTTTTTGTGATAGAATGATTGGAGCACATACTTGTTGGTCATAAAAAACATTCATAAAGTTTGGTTTTTTTATGAATTTATTATGGGTCTACTGAAAATGTGACCAAATCTGCTGGGTCAAAAGTATACATACAGCAATGTTAATATTTGGTTACATGTCCCTTGGCAAGTTTCACTGCAATAAGGCGCTTTTGATAGCCATCCACAAGCTTCTGGCAAACTTCTGGTTGAATTTTTGACCACTCCTCTTGACAAAATTGATGCAGTTCAGCTAAATTTGTTGGTTTTCTGACATGGACTTGTTTCTTCAGCATTGTCCACATGTTTAAGTCAGGACTTTGGGAAGGCCATTCTAAAACCTTAATTCTAGCCGGATTTAGCCATTTCTTTACCACTTTTGACATGTGTTTGGGGTCAGTGTCCTGTTGGAACAACCAACTGCGCCCAAGACCCAACCTCCGAGCTGATGATTTTAGGTTGTCCTGAAGAATTTGGAGGTAATCCTCCTTTTTCATTGTCCCATTTACTCTCTGTAAAGCACCAGTTCCATTGACAGCAAAACAGGCACAGAGCACAACACTACCATCACCATGTTTGACGGTAGGATGGTGTTCCTGGAATTAAAGGCCTCACCTTTTCTTCTCCAAACATATTGCTGGGTATGGTGGCCAAACAGCTAAATTTTTGTTTCATCTGACATCACATGGACAAATATAAGACCTTGTGGAGGAAAGTTCTGTGGTCAGGTCAAGTCGCCACCTCATCGCAGGGCCCTATCTCAGCTGCATTAGGGCGGAAGGCGGGGTACACCCTGGACAAGTCACCACCTCATCGCAGGGCCAACACAGACAGACAACATTCACACTCACATTCACACACTAGGGCCAATTTAGTGTTGCCAATCAACCTATCCCCAGGTGCATGTCTTTGGAGATGGGAGGAAGCCGCAGTACAACATTCACACTCACATTCACACACTAGGGCCAATTTAGTGTTGCCAATCAACCTATCCCCAGGTGCATGTCTTTGGAGGTGGGAGGAAGCCGGAGTACCCGGAGGGAACCCACGCAGTCATATATATATATATATATATATATATATATATATATATATATATATATATATATATATATATATAGGACTTCTGAGATTTGTACACTACAAATACTAAAATGGGACTTTTAAGTACATCCACTGATACAAAAGATCAAGGGAACGGTCCAAGGATTTGGGGTTGAGGATCAAAAAAGCATCCGAGAAGAAAATAGCTGAGCCAAGATTGTGGGAATAAGTTTGGACAAATATCCTACAAACTCATGTCTGAAATGTCATAAAAGACCACACATACATTACATAAACTGCCCAACATACACAACAACACAGAGTTTATCTGGTAAGTATTCACAGTGCTTCACTTTTTTATACAATTTGTTATGTTGCAGCCTTATTCCAAAATGAAATAAATAAATTTTTGTCCTCAAAATTCTACACATGTACATAAGTATTTACAGCCTTTGCCATAAAGATCAAAAGTTGGCTCAGGGCATCCTGTTTCAACTGATCATCCTGGAGATGTTCCTGTTCCTACAGCTAAATTAGAGTCCAACTGTGGTATATTTAGTTGATTGGACATGATTTGGAAACGCACACACCTGTTTATATATAAGGTCCCACACTTGCATGGCAGAGCACAAACCAAGCATCAAGTCCAGGGAACTGTCTGTAGACCTCCGAGACAGGATTGCTACGAGGCACAAATCTGGGGAAGGTACAGAAAAATATCTGCTGCCATGAAGTCCCAATGAACACAGTGGATTCCATCATTCATAAATGGAAGGAGTTTGAAACCACGAGGACTCTTCCTGGAGCTGGCCGGCAGTCTAAACTGAGCACTCAGGGGAAAAGGGCACTAGTGAGGGAGGTGACCAAAAACCGAATGGTCACTCTGTCAGAGCTACAGCATTCCTCTGTGGAGAGAGGAGAACCTTCCAGAAGGACAACCATCTCTGCAGCAAACCACCAATCAGGCTTGTATGGTATAGTGGCCAGACAAAATCCATTCCTTTGTAAAGGTTTTCCCAAAATGCAACTGAGAGACTCCCAGACCATTAGAAACCAAATACTCTTGTCTGATGAGATACAGATTGAACTCTTTGGCATGAATGCCAGGCATCATGTTTGCAGAAAACCAGGCACCACTCATCACAAGGCCAATACCATCCCTACAGTGAAGCATAGTGGTGGCAGAATCATGCTGTGGAAATGATTTTCAGTGACAGGAACTGGGAAACTAGTCAGGATAGAGGGAAAGATGAATGCAGTAAGTTACAGATACATTTTGGATGAAACCCTGCTCCAGAGTTCATCTTTCAGCATAACGACGACTCTAAGCACACAGCCAAGATATCAAAGGAATGGCTCAGGACAACTCTGCAAATGTCCTTGAGTGGCCCAGCCAGAGCTCAGACTTGAATCCAATTGAACAGCTTTGTGGAGAACAGAAAATGGTTGCGCACTGACACTTCCCATCAAACCTGATGGAGCTTGAGAGGTGATACAAAGAAGAATGGGCAAAGAGAAATGTGCGAAACTGCCCAACGATAGGCGTGCCAAGCTTGTGGCATCATATTCAAAAAGTCCTAAGGCTGTAATTTCTGCCAAAAGTGCATCAAAAAAGTATTGAGCAAAGACTGTGAATACTTATGTACATGTGATTTCTTAGTTTTTTCTTGTTAAGAAATTTGCAAAACACTCTTAAAAAAAAAACCCTCTTCACATTGTCATTGTGGGGTATTCTGTGTAGAATTTTGAGGACATAAATTAATTTAATCAATTTTGGTATAAGGCTGTAACATAACAAAATGTGAAAAATGTGGTAAAGCTGTGAATACTTTCCGGATGCACGATATATACAAAAATTTGAGCATCATTTGCAAAAAAAAACATTTTCACCTTGTTTAGGGAAGACTAGTGCTTTTCTTGTGCGGAAAGGTGTGTGTTTGATCGAGGCCCTGGTATAGTTTAGCTGCTGAATGATAAAAATGCAGGGTGAATAAGTGGTCTATGATTAATTAATTAGCTGTGTCCGTAGAATGTGTATTGGGTAGAAATGTACTTGTTACAATAATGCACAGTCATAGTGCTGTTAACCCCCAGCTGTCCAATCGAGGTTAAAGTTAGCATAGCTGTCGAACTGCTCTATTTACAAAAGCTGTGTGCAATACAAGAGCACATGATTTTGCACGAACAGTCAGTTTGACCACGAGCAGCTTATTTAGCACAGTTATGATAGAGCATGCAACATATGCAGGATCTGCCAGTCGCTTGATACTCTTCTAGTCATCTTTAATAGCCACCCTGAAATACAGCAATGCCGCAGCAAAGAGAGTACAGCAAGGGTTAGCACACAAAAATTAATGGACCTGGAGAGCTCTAACTTTTCGGGCACTACAAGGCAATTTGATTAACATGGGTTTGCATTTATTTTGTAAAACTTTCTAAGGGTCCTAAAATACTCAACTAGTCCTACTTTACAACTAAAACTGAAAGCTTAAGTGCAGTCTTGTATTGCATAGTGTATTTAAACCTACAGTTGCCCATTTAATAATAACCAGATAATAGTCATTGTCATCTCTAGCAAAGCCATTTAACTATTTCAATCAAGCAATAAAGTACCAGAGTAAAGCCTGTCTATTTAGCCGCATAAACATAAATCATATCAAGAAGTCTTATGCCTGCACTGACGACAAGTATCAAAGGAATCCCCACCTTCTTTCAAGCTGTGATAGACATGTCTATCATGGTCCATCCTTACTCCTGTCTTTTCCATGTCATCCCCCATTGGAGGAGAGCCCAATGAGGAATGTTCAAAGGACAGGCAATGGTTGCTGTCCAGCATAATCATTGAATTTGAACTAGTTACTTCGTAGTAAACATTGAACTCATTTAAAAGCCACTCTCCTCCTCGTCCTTGATGCGACAAAACCGTCCCAGTTGTCCTGTAATGAGTTGTCGTTTTCCTGAGAGAGAACGTGAGCCAAATGCTCGATAAGAGGTCCAAAGCCAGCCAAGGTAGTGTCCTCTCGAACTGAAAAGGGAGGAGGGCTGCCTCTCCTTTTTCAATGCGTCTTTCTTCTGTATCACTGTAATCGATTGGTCTGTCTCAGCGTCTTTCCCTGCAGAGCTGGGCGGCGAGTCACGACGGCGCTGCTCTGTGAATCTTTCCCACAGAGGGACTTGGAAAGAAATCCACAGGGCGAGTCGGGGACAGTGACGACAAATAAAGCAGCGAGAGGAAGCTGAAGAAAGGCCAAAAGCAGAGGAAAAGAAGAGAGCAATGAGCTGAGCAGTGCCCAGTGAGACTCTGCTTGCAGCTCCTCCTGTATCTCAGGCACACACACACACACACACACACACACACACACACACACACACACACACACACACACACACACACACACACACACACACACACACACACACGCACACACGCACACACACGCACACACACATGCACGCACACAAAGGCAGAGAGTGTTGCCGATAAAGTTCTCCTTCTCAGCTGTTGCCGTTCATTCAATGCTACAGGCTGCCACTTACGTACTAACAGTGCCCATAGACCACACTCATCTGAAAAATCAAAACCTGTTCTCAATAATGAACTTGGCTGACATCCCTGATTTTTGCTGAAGGTGCAACAGTTGAATTGTAAAATTAATTTAATGATACATTTTTGTATTTGTTGATTTCTCTTGAAGGCAGGCACACTGTTAGAGCTTATGCTTCCTGGCCTTAATAAAAAAAGGTATTCTCGTAATAAACATAAAGTGAATGCTGACTGTAAATTGCCCCCATGCATTCCCCGCTGTTTTAAATAGCAGGACCAGCTGGCAATAAGGGGCGGGGGGGCCTATATTCAGCATGGGATCACCTTTGCACTCACAGGGTAAGGTTACTTTCAGGCACACACAAACAATCTTTAAGCCCTGTTTTAGAAAAAAAATCAATATTGTATTAGCCAAAACAACACTCTTTTTATTTTCATTTTATTTTTAGCACTTTATATGCAGCGCAGAGTGGTGTCTGCCCATTAATAAAGCATCACTTTCAAACACACTAACCAGTACAGTAAACCACTATATCAAATAGGTGACACATTAGAGCCACAGTGCACAGTCAAACACAGGCCTACACCTCAAACAAACAGTGGCTAGTGACTAGAATATCTCTCAACAAGGGGCGAATGATTAATGTCCAGCTGCTCACAGTTTGACTGATTCACAGTCTGGACAGAAGACACACATAGGGATGACAACATACAACAATTAGGAAGTGAGTACAAGCTCAGAAACAAAGTAAACAACACATGTACACATGATTTTTGTATACCCAGTAAGGATTTACAACTGATTTATAATTCTGTGTTTCACCACTATTGCGATCATTATTTTGATGACTTTCTAATTTCCACTGCCTTTTACAAACTTGCCGTTACTATTGACACGTTTCCGAAAGCAAAAAAGTCCCAGGTGTACTGATCGGATTCCATGGTGGGTGTTCGTTCACTGGTCGAATAGATTTGTTATCGCCGCATCCTTGCAACATTTAATGGTGACAACAATAACACACATTCACTAAGCTTACAAAGTTGCCTTACCCATAATATTAATCCTTGGCTGTTTTTATGCTTCTCTGTGTCCTCTTGAATCAATCCTATTGCTGTTGTTTGCTGTAACTCATTTACTACATTTACATGCACTTAAATAGCCAGACGGAAGCCATTCCTTCGTAAAAGTTTGCCAAAATGCACCTGAAAGACTCTCAGACCATGAGAAGTAAAATTCTCTGGTCTGGTCAGACAAAGATTGAACTCTTTGGCGTAAATGCCAGGTGTCATGTCAAAACTCATTTATATACTGTAGCCTTTAAATAAACCCCTTTTTAGACCAGTTGACCTGCCGCTTCTCTTTTCTGCTGTGCCCCATCCCCTGCGTTGAGAGGTTATCAGGTGGCTACGGATCAGTCGCTAGCTGTTCCAAGTCGGGACCGGGGGTGGACCATTCTTCTATGCATCAGTTGGTGACTGAGTTCTGACTGAACTCTCACATTATGAATCGTAGCCACTCGGCATCCATTGCATCTGGACCCGAGTTTGTCATTGTTCCCATTCGGTTGAGTCTTTTCTTGGCCGGATGTGGGTTCAGATCCGAGGATGTCATTATGGTTTGTGAAGAAAGCCCTTTGAGGCACTTGTGATTAAAAGCTATATAAATACATTTTGATTGACTGATTGATAGATCACCAGGCCATGACCATCCCAACAGTCAAGCATGGTGGGGACAGCATCATGCTGTGGGGAAGTTTTTCAGCAGCAGGAAATGGGAGATGAGTCAGGATAGAGGGAAAGATGAATGCAGGAATGTACAGAGACATAAACTTGCTCTAGAGCGCTCTTGAACTTGGCTTCAGGACAACTCTGCAAATGTAGCCCTCTTTAAGTGGCCCAGGCAGAGCCAAGACTTGAATCTAATTGAACATCTCTAGAGAGATCTAAAAATGGCTGCACACTAACGGTTCCCATACAACCTGATTGAGCTTAAGAAGTGCTGCAAAGAGGAATAAGTGAAACTGCCCAAAGATAGGTGTGCCAAGCTTGTGGCATTGTATTTAAAACTACTTGAAGCTGTAATTGTTACCAAAGGTGCATCAACAAAGTATTGAGCAAAGGCTGTGAATACTTATGTTCATGTGATTAAGTATTCAATTTTTATTAAATATATACATGTGATGTATCATGTTGTAATTGTATGCATTTTCGAAAAAGAAAGTTAAACTATAAACCATAAACCTGCTAAAATGTTGACAATAATTTTTCACATTGTCATTATGGGGTATAAAATTTTGAGGACACAAATTTAATTCATAAAATTTTGGAATAAGGCTGAAACATAACAAAATGTAAAAAAAAAAAAGTGTAACGCTGTGAATACTTTACGTATGTACTGTATCTGCAATACTCTCAGTGATACAGGGGCTGCAATGTAAGTAAACATGTAAAGACTGATAGATTAATTTGACTGATTAAAAACAAACATTTAAGGGGAACTGCACTTTTTTTTTTTGCAGATTGTTCACAATCATTAGGAAAGACAAGAACACATGTCTTCTTTTTGTTTGGTTTTTAAAAATGATAAAAAAATGTTTGGAAAATGCGGCTAATAGAGAGAGTCACTGTTGTATCCTTCAAAGCCCTCTAAAACAACTTCAAAACACTCCATCAACATTTTATATACACACTGCAAGTCTATATATAATGTAGTAACAGACACGTTCATAAAAATGTGTAATATGCACAATATTTACCGTATTTTGGTCATTTTAATCATTGCCAGGACGGACTTCCTCCACGCATTGATTTCCGTTTCCACAGCAGCTTTTTTTTAAAAGTTGTTTTAGATGGCTTTGAAGACAACAACGCCATAGCCAAATCCTCCAAGCGTTTTTTTGTATCATCTTTAAAATCCTAAAAAAAAGACATTTGTGTCCTTGTCTCTCATAATGATTGTGAACAATAGGCAACATTCCAAAAAAAAGTGCTGTTCCCCTTTAAGGTGAGCTGTCGGTGGTTGGAAAACTTTAAAAAGAGAACCGGCTTTCACTCCATTGTGCGGCGTGGGGAGGCTGCTGGCTCCGACAAAACTGCTGCTTTACGTCAAGATCTAGATGAATGATGTTTTTATATACTGTAGGCAAAGAAAATTAATAACATTACAGGGGTGGGTCAAATAAAAGGCAAACTAAAATAAATACATAGAGTGGGGTGTGGGGACCCCTAGAGGTAGTTGTCGGGTGTCCCCAGCTAAATGAAGGATAGTTAATAGTAATGGACACTCATTGGGGCCATTTGTACACTCTCAATTACATTACCATTATTACCTTCATAAGAACTTGAAATGTAGGCGTTGGGGAGGAATTACATTTTTTTTGACTCTGTTCCACAGTCAGGAAAATATGTTTACTTTAAATATTTCAGTTTATGTAAAGATGGAGTTTGTTGATGTCTCTTTAGTGAGAGAACTATTCTGTACCTTTCCTTTGGCCAGGTTATTGTCATTTGCCACTGTGCTTTCTGGTAATTTATCCTGTGCTGAAAAATCTCCATTGGAGTATATATTATGGTGTTTATTTATCATTATTATTGTTTCACTGCCTTTAATTTAACATATTTCCTGTGTTTTTTCCCTCATGTTGTACATGGGAGGAGTTTGGCGAAGCCATGGAAAACAATTTTCGGACGACATCAAAGTGATTCTGGACCATCATCTGCCGTCTAAGGAGGGAGAAGCATTGCACTGTCAACACAGTAAATGGTGCGGATGGTGTGCTGCTAAACCTCGACTGAGGACGTTGTGGATCGGTGGAGGGAATACTTCAAAGACCTCCTCAAGCCCACCTAGACGCCTTCTATGAGGAAGCAGTGCCTGGGGAATCTCTGGGAATCTATTTCTGGGGCTGAGGTTGCCGAGGTAGTTAAAAAACTCTTCGGTGGCAGGGCCCTGGGGGTGGATGAGATCCGCCAAGAGTTCCTTAAGTTTCTGGATGCTGTGGGGCTGTCTTGGTTGACAAGACTCTGCAGCATTGCTTGGACATGGGGGGGGCGGTACCTCTGGATTGGCAGACCGAGGATGTGGTTAATCTCTTTAAGAAGGACAACCGGAGGGTGTGTTACAACTATTGTGGGGTCACACTCCTCAGCCTTGCCGGTAAGGTCTATTCAGGTGTACTGGAGAGGAGGCTACGCCGGATAGTCAAACCTCGGATTCAGGAGAAGCAGTGTGGTTTTTGTCCTGGTCGTAAGTCTACATGTGCTTTGTTGACTTGGAGAAAGCCTTTGACCGTGTCCCTCGGGAAGTCTTGTGGGTAGTGCTCAGAGTATGGGGTTTGATTGTCGCGGTACGCTCCCTGTATGATCGGTGTCAGAGCTTGGTCCGCACTGCCGGCAGTAAGTCGGATCCGTTTCCAATGAGGGTTGGACTCCGACAGGGCTGCCCTTTGTCACCAATTCTATTGATAACTTTTATAGACAGACTTTCTAGGCGCAGTCAGGACGTTGAGGGGCTCCGGTTTGGTAGCTGTGGGATTAGGTCTCTACTTTTTGCAGATGATGTGGTCCTGATGGCTTCATCTGGCCAGGATCTTTAGCTCTCACTAGATCGGTTCACAGCCAAGTGTGAAGCGACTGGGATGAAAATCAACACCTCCAAATCCGAGACCGTGGTTCCCCGCCCGGAGAAGGGTGGAGTGCCATCTCCGGGTTAAGGTGGAGATCTTGCCACAAGTGGAGGAGTTCAAGTGCCTCAGAGTTTTGTTCACGAGTGAGGGAAGAGTGGATCGTCAGATCGACAGGTGGATCGGTGTGGCGTCTGCAGTGATGCGGACCCTGCATCGATCTGTCGTGGTGAAGATGGAGCTGAGCCGAAAGGCAAATCTCTCAATTGGATCTACGTTCCAATCCTCAACTATAGTCATGAGCTTTGGGTTATGACCGAAAGGACAAGATCACAGGTACAAGCGACCAAAATGAATTTTCTCTGTTGGGTGGCGGGGCTCTTCCTTAGAGATAGGGTGAGAAGCTCTTTCATTTGGGAAGAGCTCAAAGTAGAGCCGCTGCTCCCCAACATCGAGAGGAGCCAGATGAGGTGTTTTTTTTCAACGAAATTCATACAATAATTAGGGGTTTTTTTCTGCATGGAAATGTAGTAATTATGAACGATGCGTTCACAATGCAATATGGTTTGGGTTGTTTTCTGCTATATTCTTATTATCAAGTGGAAAACCTACTGCTGTGCTGTTTTACAAAGATTGGGATTATTAGTTTTAAGAGACAGGGGACCTGAGTTCTTGCCTTGATTGTACAATATGTACTGAAACATATAGACAAACTCAAGATCTAACAGCTCTAAGCCCTATCTATTAAAGTAAAAACACTTAATATGTTTACTGGATACAGAATACCAAACAGATTTTGTTTGGAAAACAATTTACTCGTCACAACATTTTCTGCTGGTCATGGTGTTGGCCTTTAGCAAGATAAACTTGCTGTCATAGTTCAGACTTTGAGAACATTCCATTAAAACTATTTGGCCTTGTACCTTCTTATCTGGCTTTTTATTTATCCTTCACTGATTGGCATTTAAAAAAATTAAAGGAACACACTAGGTTTTGTGCAAGTAAATACACTGCCTTGTCTGACAGACTTCCTGTGAATGTGTAAATGAACACAGCAAGACCAGCCTCACAATTTCCAGAAAACAAAAAATTAAATCCTACGAATAGTTTTATTTTAAAATGGAAAATAGGGTAGTTTCATTTTTAAGAGGTATTTAAAGTACAAAAAAAAAACAATAACAAAAAAAAACTGAGCCACTACTACGAGGTGTATAGGAATAAATGATTTACGAAAATGCAGTTCCTTGACAAATCAATAGCTGATGAGTTGATGTAATATGGAACCAAAAAAAAATTACAGCATAAAGTTTTTCTTGGAACAGGGAAGTACTTCTTCCATCTTTGTCAATGCAAATAAAAAGTGCCATAAACATGAATATCGGCAAAATAATTAAGTAAAGCAAACTGGGAAAAAAACAACCTTGCTTATCAAATCCTCACTAAAAAACAAGACCAAGGAAGCCCACCCAACTGTTCACAGATCATGAACGGGATAATATCACAAATGCAAGAGTCTAACTGTCCATAAATAGCAAAGGATCATGTTTTTGCTCGGCCTGCAGAACATAGCATATCCATGCAGTCACTATCGGTGAAAGGTGAATAAATACTGCCTAGAATACAATAAAAACTAAAATGATTTGTTATGGTGGTCTATATATGCATTGTCTACAATACATGCAGCAATCACGTTTTTGTGTTTAAAAGTAGCCAATAAATGGTATGTGGTCTACACTACCTTGCACTCAAATAACTTCATATTAGGGCTGCAACTAACAACTAATTTGATAATCGATTAATCTGTCGATTATTACTTCGATTAATCGATTAATAATTTGATAAAAGAGACAAACTACATTTCTATCCTTTCCAGTATTTTATTGAAAAAAAAACAGCATACTGGCACCATACTTATTTTGATTATTGTTTCTCAGCTGTTTGTAAATGTTGCAGTTTATTAAAAATAAAAAAAGTACCCTCTGCGCATGCGCATAGCATAAATCCAACGAATCAATGACTAAATTAATTGCCAACTATTTTTATAATCGATTTTAATCGATTAGTTGTTGCAGCCCTACTTCATATTACAAAGATGCATGAGTGCATGACAGAATAGGAGTCCATTTGTATGCAAATACACAGAAGCGTCAGCTAGACACTAATAGGTGTACATTACATTACTTGATTGATTGATTGATTGAAACTTTTATTAGTAGATTGCACAGTACAGTGCATATTCCGTACAATTGACCACTAAATGGTAACACCCGAATAAGCTTTTCAACTTGTTTAAGTCGGGGTCCACGTTAATCAATTCATGGTACTTTTGTGCATACGTTTTCATCTCCTTGTTATGGGTAAGGCTAACAATTTGAAAGGAGGTTGATTAAAACAGGAACAACATGTCCTTGAAAGGCATGATGTGTTTTTTTTTTTACCATGACAAAAAACAATTAAAAGTGTTTGACCAAAACAGTGTCAGTGTACCCTTAGTCACACCAGCCATTAACATTCCAGCAGGAAAACAGAAGGTGTTTTTCGTCTTTATTTCCTTGTTTCCCCCCACCTGGTCTGCAGTGGAATGTACCAGAAGTGTTTGGCTGTGACCCAACACCTCAAGCTTTGGATTTCTTTGTTGATCCACTGACTTTTCTGGACTAAGAAGAAACACATTCTGGCAGATCTACAAGCTGCACAGTGCACACTGAGTGGTGGATGGAAACACAAGTTAGATCCGAGTTTACTATTCCAAACACAAGTTAGATCAGAGTTTACTATTCTAAAGTGTACTGTGGCATACTGCTAAATCGTACTAATATGCACAGTAGTGGCATAGTTAGCCATTTCAGAATCAGGGAGCTCAAAGCCAATACCAGGGTATGTGGCTGCAGAACCTAGCGAGACACTAACATAAACTGGGGGAATGCACTTACTGCACTCACTCCATGTTTGTACTGGAAAAGGTAAACATGCTGCCAAAGCCATGGAAGAAAACTCCTCGTGCAACTGCAAATGGAGCAATGTAAATCTTTTAGAGATGTCAGATGAATGCTCTGATTCCTTGCTCGGCAGCTGCACTAAGCACTCGCATTAGCATTACGGTAATTCAACTGCAGACAAAACAGACAGCTGTTATATAATGTACAGATTTGTTAAATATTTTTTTATCCTCTAGTGGAACCTGTAAAGTTCACAGACAACTTCACCTTTTAAAGCACCAACAAGCCTGTCAATTTAAAAAGAGCAATATTCATGATACTGATAATGTCATAAGAGTGGTGCTGAAAGCCACTTAGGGCCTGTAGCCTCGAATCACACTGCATTGTCATTACGATGACTTCTCTAAGCCTATTAAACATAATGACTTAAAATGCAGAATATTTCTGTAACTATGGCAACAATTCAACCTTCAGAATCGGTGACAAAAATGAAGCTGAGCCCTGAGAGTAAGAGCATTGCTTAACTCCCGCTGATACGGTATACTTCTCAATGACAATTTCATATTGATTTGTACTGTATATGACAATTTTCTTGAATTAATAGTCATAAACATCCAGTGCACAACACCAGGCATCACAATACATGAAAACAGCACAATTTGGATAATGCTTTACCCTGTCGAAACCTCTAAATGGACTTAATTCTTGTTAAGAATTTGGTCGATTGTGCAGAATATATTTTTTATTAATGGTGTTGTGTTGATTTAAAATGGAATGCACGAATGGCTACAACCAATGTTTACTTTTTGATGTTAAAAAAAAAACAAGAACTTATGACATCAGCCTGAAATTGAGTTGCTATGAAAACTCCTCTGCGAAACATTATTCTGCCCAATACAACACTAGCATTAAAAAAACAGGAGTTCTGAACATTCTTGGACAGACTCAAACATCTTGTTAAACATTTGAATTAAAATAATTAAATAACTGTCCTATAGCTGAATAATGAAATATAATTGAATGTATTGTAGCACAGACGGACGGTCCTTGGTTCATGACGTTTGTGGGTATGACATATCCCATGAATTACTAAACAAAACGTAGTTTCAACCGAAGCGGTTATGTTGCAAATACAAGGAAGAGTACCACTCGGCCAGGAACGACGAATGTCACCGATAAGTGACTAAGTTTGTGGTAAAAATCTTACAACAATTTTCCACATAGATTATTATTTTTTCGGTAGGTGTATGTTAAATTTAATATAGTCAGAGAAAATGTGCATATTTTTCCTCCAACATTTTCACTCATATCATACAGGTGGAACTTATAAAATGAGAATATCGTGTAAAAGTTCATTTCTGTCTGCAATTAAATTTCAAATGTGAAACTAATAAATGATATAAACCTAATACATGCCATGTGAGATATGTCAAGCCTTCATTTATTATACTTTTGATGATTACGGCTTACAGTTTTTGAAAACCACACATTTTCGGAGATTTTCAATTCAAAGTATTCATAAACTGTAAACCATAATCGGCAACATTATATTAAAAGAAGGCTTGAAATATTTTGTGTTGCATGTTATGAGCCTATGTCATTATATATTGTTTCACCTTGTAAATCTAAACAAATCTTTGCATGGAATTACAAATGTTTTTTAAAGTTTTTAAAATGTTACGAAATGTTACAATCTTGTGGAATCTCTGTTTTCTTTTGTTAGTTTTTTTTTTTTTTCAAAAATAGTTTTTTTATGCTATGTGCTTTTTAAGATCTTACAAATGGCCTTGTGAAGGTCATGTTAGCTCTAAACTAAACTAAATTGATGATAATCCACTTCTTTTGTTATCTTTTTATCCAAATAAGAATTGATAAGAGAACCGATAAAGAAACGGATTGTTGAGCAGAATTGAAAGTGGAATCCGAACCGAAAAAATCTCATCAATTCCCATCCCTAGTTACGGACCTCCACACTGCTAGTTGGCGGAGCGAATGCCACAGACAACCCCATAAGATCTGCACAAAATAACTGATGTCTTATTTGCTAGCATTAGCACACAATATAAATGTAGTTATAAACCATCAGGATTAGAATATCATTACCTGAGACCCATTTTCTGCACACACAAAAAAATTATGTGATGGTTGCAGTAAGCAACAAAGCAACAAATAGTTTAATGTATCCATCCTGTTGAGACACAATAACACGAAGAACACTGCAGACAATTAAAGCTACCTGAATTATGGTGAACGCAAGTTTTTATGGGTTCTTTGTTGAGCAGACTGCTCCACTTTGTCACAGCTTGTCAATAAAAACGTAGCCAAGCTGAGGTCTGATTGTACCCTGTTGAAGGACACTAGAGAACGCTGAATGAAATCCAGAGACATAAGCCAGCTGGCATCTGCATGAACGTAATAGCATAAACATTCATTGTCTACAAGACAAAACTGAAGATTAAGCTGTACAAAGTACACTGGAAGTTCATAAAGTAACTTTGCAAGAGAATGATCGCAGCAGCAGGACAAGGAGGCCACAGGCGTACTTGGTCTAGCAATGACGGCACTGTCACATGCTGTTATATAACTGTGACATCTGAAAGTAATTTTCATTGTACCAAACCCCCTAACCTCCTGCCCTACTTGCAATGGAAACACTGTTTGCCGACTTCCAATTCTGTCCCACCACAGCAGACTGAGGGCAAACTAGCAGCACAGAAAGCGAGCTACAGCTAATTAGCACCACAGAGAGAACAGCAACGTACAAACGACAATAATACAGACTTTAAAAGGGTGTGAAGACGTGTTGTTTAGACAGTGGGAACGTGGCTGGGCTGGGTTTACACAAAGTCTCTTTTATACTGGATGTGTGTGTATGTGTGTGTGTGTGTGTGTGTGTGTGTGTGTGTGTGTGTGTGTGTGTGTGTGTGTGTGTGTGTGTGTGTGTGTTATTTGCTGTAATTTAAGTTTTATAGTGCTCTTCCTTCCAACTGCTTCAATCTTATCATCCTGCCTGTAACATGGGTCAAAAACTACCCACTGACTTATTTCACCAAAGACCAGATTTTATTTAGACACTGATGTTTAAGACAGGTCTATTTTTCGTGTTTAGCGTTAAAGGGGAACTGCACTTTTTGTGTAAATTTTGCCTATCGTTCACAGTCATTATGAAAGACATGACGACGGATGGATTTAAAAAAAAAAGCATTCTAAATATTAAATAAATGCGATTAAAGGTCCGCTTACAATGGAGCCTATGGGAACTGTTCAATTCTGCCTATAG
Organism: Nerophis lumbriciformis; assembly: GCF_033978685.3. Classification (NCBI taxonomy): domain Eukaryota; kingdom Metazoa; phylum Chordata; class Actinopteri; order Syngnathiformes; family Syngnathidae; genus Nerophis; species Nerophis lumbriciformis. The sequence continues at coordinate 12,092,334 of NC_084558.2, read as the reverse complement.
AGCCCCTAAAAAACATCCAAACACCTCCATTAGGGTGTTATATACATAATGTAAGTATATATGTAATGTAGTAACGGTCACATATACAATAACATTTAATATTTACGTATTTTGATAATTTTAAGCATAAGTGTTTAAACTCAATCGCACAGAGGACCAAAGTTCAAAGCACACTTTAGATCACAGGCCAAACTTAATTAATTACCCCTCCCCCCATCCTATCGCAGGTGGTTTTATAGATATGGAGGTGTTGAAGTGTTATCTGCCAGTCAACTGTGGTTACTTTTTTGGCTTGGACAAAATATGCAAGACAGCCGGTGAATGTGTTTTTATGTGGACAGACTTCAAAGACTTTTCATTAACACTGGTGAGGAAGAAATGTTCATTTTTGAAAATATTCATGTTTGTGTTCGTTCTTTCATTCCTGCTCGACGTGTTCTATTTTGCGACAGTCAGAGTCCCTAAATGCGTCATGACTGATGAGCGCAGAAAAAACAGAAGGGAGTTAGTATTGGGGAAGCCACTTTGTGTGCACGCTGAGATGGCTCTGAATGGTGTTTTGGCTGGTTTTTAATAAAGTGATTATTATTCGACCATGTCCTCGTCATCCTTGTAACAACCGGGTAAAAATATATTTATTATGCATTCAAAAACAGCAGAATTCAAAAGATTTGTAATTTGAGGGATGTCAGGAGATAAGGACAATTTCCAGGAGTCTTCAGTAAAATCCGGAAGAATTGGCAAATCTTAGTGTGACTCTGAGGACCAAGTGTTTCCCAGCATTCCTTGCTGTGGTTACAATGATCACTTTTGACAGTTTTATAATGCCTCTTTTTAGGTTTTATTTTGGACAGACAAGATTTAATAGTTTAGTTGTCATTTTTGTCAAGTAGGTAAAGTATTGATACTTTTAGTGGTGATCTGACACCCATTGTAAGAATGGTTAGTTCAATCCAGCCTACTAATTACAGGACTGCAGCTTAAATATTTTTAGTATTTGAGTAATCTATTGTTTAGTTCGTTCAAATAATTGAGTAGTCGGGTAAAAGACACTTTTTAACCTCAATGCATATTTTATTAAAACAAATTTAAATATACAATATTTCTGCTCGCCCTAACTTTTATTCTTTTTTACAAATGTACATTTGTTTAAGACTAAACTTAAAACCTATTTATGTAAAGCTGCATTTGATACTTAAGATGCGATACTTGCAATGAAACATATATTTTTCTATTGTGTTATTATGTGCTCTTGTTTTATGCTCTGTCTTTCTTGCATTGTTGTCCAGCACTTTGGTTTAGCTATAGCTGACAAAATTGGCTTTAAAAATAAAGTTTGATCGTTTTTTTCTGAGAAACGCACATCATCAACATTGAAATTACACTTTTAACATATGTGCATTAATAAAATAAAAACAAAAACTCTCCACATAGGCCATGCGAAAACTCTGTCCGCTAATTTAAAGTTTGGGGCACTCTATGCAATCCATACATTTTCATCTATACATTTTTATTTGGTACACTCTTTAAATGATTAATCAAAGCAACAGAATATTAATCAAAACTTTTTTTCTAATTTCATTATTTAATTAAATCGATTAATCGTTGCAGCATTAATGTTCTTATTGGCTGATATTCACCATGTGGGCAGAGTGCACAATGATTTTAAAAGTTCCCGCGGGTCGGGTGAAATACTGTACCTCCCCCGTCAGGAGTTAAACTCCTGAGTTATAAAACCTTGAGGATATCTGTATTACATGTCCTCTAAATAGGGTGTCATATTTTTTTTCACATGACAGTATATGAATCCCCTTCACATTACTTCCGTTGTACGTCTTCTCACAATCTTCTTGTATTAAAACTCCTTTTGCGTTTTGGAGATCTCCAAAGATTTGCTCAATGCCCCACGCATCCTTCAAGTTGTCAAAATTTGGCCTTCGATTGAAATATGTGGGACACCCCTAACTTAAAAGTATGATTTGACAAAAAACTAACACAAAAAATTGTGATTTATACGACCACTGAATGCCATTTAAAACTCAACTCATAGAAAATATAATTCATAACTTTGTCTGCATTATTTTCTCTGTCCTCAATACAGGATTTTTCCCAAAAAGAGCAACCGGAATCTCGTCAAGTGACCTCTGTTCTGTTTAACGTAACAACTCTAAGTGCACTATGCTTGCAGTTTGCAGCTGAGTCACAAAATAATGGCTCTTCTATTATTCAGAAACACCAGAATGAGTTGAGCTGAAAACAAGGAGCAATGGTAAAGGATACATGTCTGGTGTGCGTGCGTACTTTTATTGAGCCCCCCTTGCCAATACAGTTTGACTAAGAGAACTGGCCAAAATGAGAAGCTGATTTTTACCAAACGTTTGAAGAGATGAAGCCCTGACATTAAATTGTGAGACCAGCACCCTCCAAGTTTGCTCATTCGGGGAAAAGTGAGTCACACCAAAAGGAGACCAAAAACGTAACCATGGTTACTACAGTTATTCAAAACAACAGATTCTGGTAGGTTCATATACGTAATTGTAGGACTAACTAAATCAACTGGCATAAATGGCTGTAAAAAGCAGAAACAAAACCAAAAAAACGTTTCGCCTCTCGTCCGAGTAGACTTCATCAGTTCATTCTCATAGATTTAGATTGGTCAGAGCTAGTCTAGCGGCTGGTGCCAGTACCTCAGTAGGCTTCATCAGTTCATGCTCCTAGACTTAGATTGGTCAGATCTAGTCTGGCGGCTGGTGCCAAACCCCGAATTATTTATACTCCAAAACCAAGAGGGTGTGCCTGCAAGGATGGTTTCGCCCTATTATTGTGAGAAAAGCAACTGCTTTGATGCAATTGATTGTTTTTCTTACTACGATAGGGCAAAACCATCCTTGCCCAGGCACACCCTCCTGGTTTTGGAGTATAAATATCTGGGATTTTCGCTAAACTAGATCTGACCAATCTAAGTCTAAGACTAGATCTGATCAATTTAAGTCTATGAGCATGAACTGATGAAGCCTACTCGGATGAGAGGCGAAACGTCTTCTAAGACAAACCAAACAATCCATTTGCGATCGATTGGATAGGTTGATTGGCAACACTAAATTGGCCCTGGTGTGTGAATGTGAGTATGAATGTTGTCTGTCTATCTGTGCTGGCCCTGTGATGAGGTGGCGACTTGTCCAGGGTGTAACCCGCCTTCCGCCCGAATGCAGCTGAGATAGGCTCCAGCATCAGGACAAGTGGTAGAAAATGGATAGATGGATGGATGAATGCCCTGAGATTACAATGACTATCCTGGACGAATAAAGTTAAAGTTAAAGTTAAAGTACCAATGATTGTCACACACACACACACACACACACACACACACACACACACACACACACACACACACACACACACACACACAAGATGTGGCAAAATTATTCTCTGCATTTGACCCATCACCCTTGATCACCCCCTGGGAGGTGAGGGGAACAGTGAGCAGCAGCGGTGGCCGCGCCCGGGAATCATTTTTGGTGATTTAACTCCAAATTCCAACCCTTGATGCTGAGTGCCAAGCGGGGAGTTAATGGATCCCATTTTTATAGTCTTTGGTATGACTCGGCCGGGGTTTGAACTATAAGAACATTCATAGTAAAAAAAACATGTTTATGTCAATGTTGCAGTTGTTATTTCAGTGATATATTGTAACTTGTCAGCACTGCCATAGAGTGACAATAAAACACTGAAAAGCTTTTTAATCAACCACCGTCAAACAGCAAAGATAATAGGGATTTTTGGAGGTGCTCACCTGTTCAAAATGACTACCAGACATAGAGGTGAAAGGTCATCAAGGTTTGGCCTGACATTTTTACAAGGCCTGCACCTTTTCAACTTTAATCTTAGGACATACAGTACTTGCATAGACACATTGTTATATGGACAAATTATCCAGTAGTATGACTTCATTGGGATATGCAGGTCAAATTTATTACTGGGTTTTTGGGCCAAGAGTTCTATTTTTTGACACTGCAATGCTTTAATAAGAAGTATTATTAATACCCTGTTCTCTGCATTATATGTTAGTACACGGTTTAACACTTATTGAAGTAGCCAGGCCCGAGGCGTATGCTGAAAGATGTGTGTTTTAAAATGTTTCTCATTGACATGAGTGGGCTAGTGCATGTGGGTGTGTGCATACGACATGCTTCTGTTGCTATGAACAGACCTATGGATCGCTGCATCTTAGTTAATAGTGTTATTCTCTAGCTCTAGGCTTAATTCTGAACTTGACTCGTCCCTCACTATTTATTATCTAACAAGAATTTTGTATTTCACAAGTCTAAGATATGAGTGTGTGGTAGTGCTTGTTGAAATACCATGGTGTCAGGACATGATGTGAAAATAGAGGGCTAGCAATGCCTGTAGGTGCATGCCCAGGTACTAAAGCTATTAAAAGTGCATGCATGCAAACACTGTAGTCGTGCATAATTACCCACCCCGGATGCATATGCATGTTTGTCCCTTTAACAAACAGCTGGTCTTGTCAAATACACCAACCCCTCCTCAAGTTGCTAAAATCATCAACGTCATTATCATAAAATACGTAAGTGACAATTAAACTGCAGTTAAAAAAACATATTTTTTTTCTTCAAATTGTGAACAATTATGTGCCAGACATTTTTATGAATAAACATGGTGAATTAAGTTTTTTCTAGAAATAAGGGAAAGGCCATAAAAGCAAAAGAAAAAAGAAAGACAGCAGAGTTTATCATTTACTGCCCGCTGAACTGAGTCCTCGCGGAAGTTTTTTGTATTGTCATGCATTGAAGTGGTCACATTACAGTATAGTTTTTTTCCCTTGTGGTCTACAAAAGATGTAATGGTGCTACTTTGGTCCAAATTTTGCATTGATTTTTTTTATTACAGACCATCTTCAAGCCGCTTTCTGACTGTCTCTTCAGAATGCAACGTTTTGTGGTCTTATTTATGTAAAAAAGCTCTCCTCCCTGCTATGCCCCCTTTGACTGTGTCTTCACAGTCCTTCAGTCATGTTGTAGTTGTTGGCGCTTCCATATTGAGGTCTACTGACAGATATAAGTCAGAACTATACACTACTTTTTATTAGAAATGGCAACAGCGATGGATTGTATTTACAGCATGCATGTGCATGTACAAACCCCATTTCCATATGAGTTGGGAAATTGTGTTAGATGTAAATATAAACGGAATACAATGATTTGCAAATCATTTTCAACCCATATTCGATTGAATGCACTACAAAGACAACATATTTGATGTTCAAACTCATAAACTTTATTTTTTGGTTTGGCAAATTATAATTAATTTAGAATTTTATGGCTGCAACACGTGCCAAAGTAGTTGGGAAAGGGCATGTTCACCACTGTGTTACATGGCCTTTCCTTTTAACAACACTCAGTAAACGTTTGGGAACTGAGGAGACACATTTTTTAAGCTTCTCAGGTGGAATTCTTTCCCATTCTTGCTTGATGTACAGCTTAAGTTGTTCAACAGTCCGGGGGTGTCCGTTGTGATATTTTAGGCTTCATAATGCGCCACACATTTTCAATGGGAGACAGGTCTGGACTACAGGCAGGCCAGTCTAGTACCTGCACTCTTTTACTATGAAGCCACGTGGCTTGGCATTGTCTTGCTGAAATAAGCAGGGGCGTCCATGGTAACGTTGCTTGGATGGCAACATATGTTGCTCCAAAACCTGTATGTACCTTTCAGCATTAATGGTGCCTTCACAGATGTGTAAGTTACCCATGCCTTGGGCACTAATGCACCTCCATGCCATCACAGATGCTGGCTTTTCAACTTTGCGCCTATAACAATCCGGATTGTTCTTTTCCTCTTTGGTCCGGAAGACACGACGTCCACAGTTTCCAAAAACAATTTGACATGTGGACTCGTCAGACCACAGAACACTTTTCCACTTTGTATCAGTCCATCTTAGATGAGCTCAGGCCCAGCGAAGCCGACGGCGTTTCTGGGTGTTGTTGATAAACGGTTTTCGCCTTGCATAGGAGAGTTTTAACTTGCACTTACAGATGTAGCGACCAACTGTAGTTACTGACAGTGGGTTTCTGGAGTGTTTCTGAGCCCGTGTTGTGATATCCTTTACACACTGATGTCGCTTGTTGATGCAGTACAGCCTGAGGGATCGAAGGTCACGGGCTTAGCTGCTTACGTGCAGTGATTTCTCCAGATTCTCTGAACCCTTTGATGATATTACGGACCGTAGATGGTGAAATCCCTAAATTCCTTGCAATAGCTGGTTGAGAAAGATTTTTCTTAAACTGTTCAACAATTTGCTCACGCATTTGTTGACAAAGTGGTGACCCTCGCCCCATCCTTGTTTGTGAATGACTGAGCATTTCATGGAATCTACTTTTATACCCAATCATGGCACCCACCTGTTCCCAATTTGCCTGTTCACCTGTGGGATGTTCCAAATAAGTGTTTGATGAGCATTCCTCAACTTTATCAGTATTTATTGCCACCTTTCCCAACTTCTTTGTCACGTGTTGCTGGCATCAAATTCTAAAATTACCGGTATTGATTATTTGAAAAAAAAATGTTTATCAGTTTGAACATCAAATATGTTGTCTTTGTAGCATATTCAACTGAATATGGGTTGAAAATGATTTTCAAATCATTGTATTCCGTTTATATTTACATCTAACACAATTTCCCAACTCATATGGAAACGGGGTTTGTACAAGCCCACAACAAGAATATAGAAGAAAATAAGGAAATTATTGACTACAACTGAATAAAAATGGCGGAATCGCGCAAAGCTCTTTGGGTAAACTTCTACTATATATGGAGATATCCGCTGACGTAACTAAGGCAGAATATGTCACTAATAGGTCTCAAATTCCAATGGCTTGTTTGGAAGAAGGCAATATTGTTTTATAAATATCTTCCCCATGCTTCGATAGTTTGATTTCAAATTTTCGGGTCCTGTGGGGATTCTAAATACACAAAAACAGGTGCCAACAGGTAAGACAAGTGGGTTTGCATAGTAGGGCCGTTTTAAGGGCAGTGGTTGGCGCTACAACGTCTTATGTGCCTTCAGAGGCATACTTTCTTGACTTTACCTACTTTTCTTGAAATATTATGGTCAAATTCTGAATGGTGTGACCTTAAATGGATTTTTAACCTCAGTGGTTTCATTGTGTTGATTTCAATCCTGGCAGCAGGACAAGCATTTGACTGCAGCATTGTGTTTGAACTCTACTAACTGACATAAACCTCTTTTACCACTCTTTACTTATCTTACAACTATTCACTTCTCTCTCTAATCATACAACTTTTGCCACACTAATTTATCTTGTCCAACAACTTATTTCTTCCCTCTCTTATTTTTTCATTACCTTATGACGAGGCGCTGTGTGGGCCTCCGCTGTTGGCAACCTTCCCTTATGTTACATAACAACTACATCAGTCTCCCTAAAACTCTGTTGTACCAGACTGGCCTCGTCCAGGCAAATTCAGAAAAGCTCGAGCATGCGACTGCCGTTTGTAGATCTAATATGTGCGCGGGCATCTACGGTCCATATGTGCCTAAACCAAGCCCTAATTACATAACATCCCTGTGCAGGATATACCTCATCTATTGTAATTACATGAAGGGCGAGAAGGAGAAGGGATGCGATCTGTATCTGTCTTTGTTTACACGCCCGCATGATGTGGGCTAGAAGGCATACACTGATGGAATTTCGACATAGAGGTATTCTCTGCTTCCTGTCAGTGCATGCAGAAGTCACTTAGTCAGCACTGGTTATAGCTCTGCAGTGCATCAGGTAAATTAATCAAATGAACAGGGCTGCAATGTTAAATTGTTAAACATTAAAGTATCAGACTACACTAGATTTGCTACTAGATAAGACATTTAGTACTAAGTCTGGCATGCAAAGATGTAAGCTTTAAAACATTTCATTCACAAATGAAAAAACATGCCCAGTTTTTGGCATTTGTGTATGCAACATTAGTTATCATACTGTACAAACAATCAAGAGTAACAGCAGTAAAGTCATAACTCTTAACATATACTGATGCATGCAAGAACCTCGATGTCATTTTAAATTAGGATTCTACTGACACATTTCTAGCAATACCATCAATCAAAAAGACAAATAATGAGCAATATTTTCATTGAAATTACCTGACAGGCGAGTCATATCTCTCTGTACCATGCCGAAAGGAAGTGTCACCCTCCGGGCAAAGGTTAGTGCTTCATACTTCCAACACAGACATAGTAAAGAAAGTGTGCGGTAAATAAAAAAAAAAAAAGAAGAAAAAAGTATGGAGCAGCAGCAGAGAACTGCAAAAAAAAAGTCACAAACACACGTTCTTCTTCTTAGCTGCAGCAGCAGTATCGTAAGTAACTCCACAAGTTGCAGTGCACCTTACATTCCCCTTTTCTGGACTGTCTGCAAGTGTGTGCATGCCTCGGCAAATAGGGCGTGTGTAAGTTGGAGTGGATGACACGGTCTACCAATCAATCCCACCGATCTTCCCGGGAGCTACACTTAATTTTTTTTTACATTTCATTTACATTTACAATTAGAGAAAAAAGCAGTAATGCTAAGAGGGAACAAAAACTAAAGAGAACCAAAACTAGAGTCAAGCCTCCCATCGTTGAGTAGAAGTTAAAAACAACTTATTTTCTTGCTTTTCATTTTTCCCTTTCCTTCTGTTTCCCCTCATAGTTATGCAATAGTGACATTTCACACACCCCCTCACTCCTCCTTTATTTCCCCATACTTCCTTCTTAAACTGTTGCTGTGCAGCAAACACTCCTACCCACATCTCAAACTTTTAAGCAATTATTCCCAATTAGGTTTTTCATAAAAGCAAATCAGCTTGCAAACAACGAGACATGATTTTTGTTTCATTGTTATGTCACACACACACACATCTGTCTCTGATCTTCTTCCTGGATAACAAGTCACCTCTCTCTATGTACTCACACAAAACAAATCTCCCAGCCTGTTTATTACTGGGGAAGGAACCTTGTGCAATCAGCATACATGTATTGCGAAACTTGATGAAGGATGTAAAGCTGTGATGAGGTTTATGAAGACGTTCTGTGTCTCCCTGCCAACACTACAGTATGCATGAAGCAAATGTCGATGCTGTCAGAAGCAGTGCATCTCTCAGGTGCTTTAAAAGTCTCTCTTTGAGCATGATTACTTATCGGAGAGCTTGCAGAAACATGTCTGCTAGAGAGAAGAAATGAATAGGCCAACAGGAGCAGAGGTTGTTCAACATTGGGAGTGGTACCTTGAGGCTGTCTGTGTGATAATGAAAGTGTTGCCGCAGGACTATTGTCAGGACATAGCTTTGATATCAATATTGTTCGTTAAACTAAAGTGTAGCACTTCAAAAGCGTGTTACATGTCCTTCTGTGGCTCGAAGTACTGTTTGTAGTTCTAATGATGTCCTTTTCTATTATCATGGACAGCTGCAACACTGTTGTTTTTGTTTACTGATCTAACCTTGCTTGACACCCTCAGGATAAATTGACAAGAATTCAAACAACACAAGGTGGCCGACACCCTGCTGGGAACAATGGCTGACTGATATTGATAGGTATGTGAATCAATACAAAATTGATGACAAAACTTGGAGGGCAAAAAATCTGCAATTCTAATGAGTCATTAGCTCAATAAGCATCTAGAGCAGGGTTTTCAAACTAATTTTCATTGAGGGCCACCTTGTAGTTATGGCTGCCCTGAGAGGGCCGCTTGTAACAACGAATGATACATGAATTTACTTATGCATTTAATTATTACGCACGTCCCACTGGGAGGAGACCCCGCGGCAGGCCAAGGACCAGATGGGGGGATTACATATCCTCTCTGGCCTGGGAACGCTTCGGGATTCCCCAGGAGGAAGTTGCTAATGTTGCTCTGGAGAGGGAAGTCTGGGGGTCTCTGCTGGAGCTGTTGTCTCCGCGACCCGCATCCGGATAAGCGGTTGAAGATGGATGGATGGATTTTAATTATTATATATATTTTTTACGTACACTGTAAAAAAAATATGTATTTTTTACAGTAAAAAAATAGCAACTCAATCACCACAATTTTACTATAAAATGTACAGTGTTTTTTGCAACATATTATGGTAAAGGGAGAAACTTTACCATCGTTTTTATTTTATTCTGGCAACTGAGCTGCCAATTTTTTACCGTTAAAAAAACTGTGATACTGTTTTACCATTAACGGTAAAAATAACAACCATAGTAATACCACTAGCAGCTCAGTCGACAGAATTTCCCGTAAAAAAACAGTCGTAGTTATTTCAATTTACATGCCGTAGAAAACATTGTATTGTCATTTTTACAGTGTACAATTTGATGGATAACTTTCTCTAAAATCATAAATCAAGCAGAAATGTAAGTATTCTGACAAAATAAAATGTTTGGAAAGTATGATAATATAATTTTTGCTATATTGGATAATATTAAAGCTTAAAATGTATGCAATGTCATGCAGTACCTGCATTTTTAACTGTTAAAATGGAAAGACAAATAGTAAGAAAAGATAAAGTACTTTATTGACGCATATTATTTCCGGGCCTTTGTGGGCCACATAAAATGATGTGGCGGGCCAGATCTGGCCCCCGGCCCTTGACTTTGATATTTCTGATCTAGAGTGTGTTTTGAATTTTATTTTGATTTTTTGTAAAATCACTGAAAAAGTATACCACTAATAGCAAAGAGGAATAGTGCAATAATAGCCATAGAACCAGAAATGACACTGTAACATAAACGTAAGACTGCTCAGTACAATACTATACAACACATATTATTGAAAACAATTATTACCATTGCAGATGCAGTGTTTCCCATACGTACATTTTTGTGGCGGTCTGCCACAAATACATTTGGACCGCCACGTTACCAATTAGGTGGCGTGTAGGTATCCATTGTGACTCCGCTCTGAATTCCCAAGTGGTACACATTAAAATTGAAAGACAGGAAGTGTTCTTTGTGTCATGCATTTACTCTGTAATCAAATACTGTACAAGCGGTTACGAAAGGCAAAGTATTTGCCGGGGTGGCGGAGATTCAGACATCCGGGGTACCCCCACAAGCCAGGGGAGCATGCTTTACCACCGCTATGCAAAGTGAGGTGCGGAAGCGTTCAAACTAGGGGTGCAACGATTTATTGACATTGTCAACAATAACATTTGTTGTAGTGGAGGAAGAAGGTCATCCTACGTGCTAAACGTGCTTGCGGACATGGCAGCAAGAGCAAGGCAACACATAGAATATGATCAACGACCATCGCTATATGCTATATTCTAGGTAAAGTTAAATACCTTTTGCATCTGGCATTATTGCATCTAGCATTAGTGCAGTCCTTCTCAAATAGTGGGGCGCGTGTGACCTACAGGAACATGCTTTTTTGCAGTACTAGAATACGACGAAGCGTATATAGCGCTTGGTTACAGTGGGAGTTGAGGAAAGACTGGTGTGTTGTTTTCTTTCATGTTATTAAGGATACACAATTATGCAGCAGTGTACTTATAACAATTTTATAGACAAATTATACTATTTATAGCCGTGCTAGAGAGTGGGGGCGCACAAAATATTTTCTTCTTCCTAGAATCAGAATAAGAATCAGAATATTTTTTATTGCCATTGTTTGAGAACGGGTTCACAAACTAGGATTTTTTCTTGGTGCAACATAAAACACATATTACACAGAATAGAAGGGGGCGTGACAGAATATATTTGAGAAGCACTGCATTAGTGACACAAATACTAACTTGTTACTAAGGATGATATGGCATGCTATGATGGCTAACACCAGCTGATTAATGTGACCCAAAGAATAGAACCAGAGGCAAATTGTTATGTTTTATTTTAACCATGATGTAATAAATTGAAAATATCATATCACGGTTACTGTGACCAAAATTATTATAGTTATCACAGTATTGTTAAATGTGCTCAAAAAGTACTTAAAACATATTTTCACCAAGTAATGTTGTTTTATATAATTAAAATGAATAGAGGCACTGTTCGAAAACCCGCTATTTTGCATGTTTTGTATTTTTTAGTAAGGTTGCATGATTAATCGACATCAAGTTAACATCATGGTTTTAATTGCGATAAATAGCCGCCACCGGCATTTGAGTGACATGTTTGCCAATCAGAATTGTTCATCTTCGCGTCCTTTGCCTTCTAGCCAATCAATTTGTGTGTGCTGCATTGGAGCCAGCCAGTATGCAAATAACAAACACCATTTGCTCTTTGGAAAAAGTTTTAGGCCATGTCCACAAAAACATAGATACTTAATAAACGCATAGTACTTATCTCCGCGTTTAGGCCTCTTGTCCACACGCAAACGCATACTTTTGTCCTTAAAAACGCAGACTTTTGCTAACGCTGGCCAAGGTGAAGAGTTACAAAATCCTTCGCTAAGCGTATGGAGACTTGTACTCCTCTGATGACGTCACGGTTGTGCGCTGTCATTTCCAAAGCTCAGCAATCTTCACCTGATGGAAGAACTTTGACAACTTTGACTTTGACTATCTGATGTTTTTAATCTTTGTTTCACGACAGTCAGATCATAAAGTTAACTTACGTGCGTAGGTTCCATTTGTGTAACCTACGCAAATGGAAGTTTTAGTTGCTCGGGCGTGCATATAACACGCCCGAGCAACTAAAAAAAAAAGTTATATATCTTTCCTCCATATTAATGTTAATGACAATGTACACTTCATTGCACATGTATATCTATATTGACCATTAAGCTTTATAATTCCACGAGAGTTTTGTGGCGGCACACGCACGTCCGTGCGCTTTAGGTATCCTTGGTTCGTCATTTTAGAAATAATGCACACATGTAATATATCACCATGTTGCTGATTAAACATGTCATAATTCCAGGAGTGTTGGTGGGTTTCAGTGGCACAGGTGTGCATGCGCAATTTAAAGATTCATATGTTCCCAGGGCTCTGTGTAATTGCAGGCTGGTTTGAAAAATAATGTACAATGTCATTGTACGTCTCGTTTATAAAAATAAATATTACAATAACAGGTGTAATGCCACCAAGTCAGCTGTGGCTGCTTTTCCGTGATTCTGATTGGACTAAATGTGCATGACAGCAGGTGTATACATTTGTGTGTAGACATAGACAGTTTTGAAACTACACTTGTGTGAATGGAGATTGTTTTAACCCCAAATAAACAGATGTTTGGTTCCACCCCCCGTTTCTTCACAACATCCCAGCAGTTGGCATCCTAGTGACAGCAGACCTTGCACAGTAAGGGATATTTTATTATGTTTGTTGGCGCTCATAAAAGTCTGCAGTGAGTAGTAATCCGTAAAGAAGAAAAAAAAGCGAACGTCGTGATGCGTTTTTGCTTATGCTTAAAATGATCAAAGTACGTAAATATTAAATGTTACTAATAAATGTGCTTATTACTACATTACATATGTACTTACGGTGTGTACATACAACCTTAATGGAGGTGTTAGGATGTTTTTTAAGGGCGTTATAGGCAGAATAGAGTTCCATTTTAAGCTGACTTTTGATCGCATTTATTTAATAATTAGAATGCATTAAAAAAATACATGTGTAAACGATAGGCAAAATTACAAAAAAAGTGCAATTCCCCTTTAACAGTACAATTAACTGAACAGAGTGAGCCCTCTTTTCATTAATTCACAATCTTAGCCTTGTTGGACGGAGAGCAAGACTACCGGTACTCACTGACACACACAGGAAGCACAACAGACAGAGAGACTCACGACATGCCAAATACAGTACAATGATAAACAATTCTACAGTAATGAAAAATAAAAGTTTATATCCTTTAAATGGTCGCAAGCATTATTATTTTATATTATGATTACATTACATTATAAACACTGTTTAGTTTTTATCGGTTATTTCTTCAGTTTAAGAGCATGATGTAGACAAAAGTCTGTCTGCATGAAGCCAAATATTTAAGTAAATTATTGCATATTGTTCTAATCAGTGACACTTTGTGACGAGAATATGTTGATTGACAGTCTAAAAGTAACATGTCTTCCTTCACTTGTTATTTTTGCAGTTTTGTGCATTTATATGTATAACATACAAAAATCGCTAATTAAATTGCAATTATTGTAAATTCCGGACTATAAGCCGCTACTTTTTTCCTACGCTTTGAACCCTGCAGCTTATAAAACGGTGCAGCTAATTTATGGATTCACATGCGGAGACATTGAAAAGGTGTGTTATTGTTTGTGATATGGCTCCATCTTTTGGTCAAGTTTGCTCATTGCAGGTACCGCGGGATGAGCGTCTATAGTAATTCCTTCTGTTTAGCGCTTTTAACCACAAGTGTGGTTTCGTCTTCGAGTCATCGTTCCTACTCGTTTGGATTCTTCATTCATCACTCCAAGCAAACATTTGTAAGTTTCACAATATAACAAACCATTCATAATTACTAGACTGTCCCATGTGTGATGTCTGTAGGAGTGTTTTCATGCATATTTGTACGTGCACTCACACTAGTCCCTGGCCTTTATTAAACAACCTCTGTGCTGAGGTAAACTGTCCACTGACAAATGTACAAGAAGTACAAACAAAGTGACATTCACTGTTTGGTCATTTTACCCTCACTTTGTGGTTACTAAACACGATGTAACCCGTTCTCAATTCAATTTAGTTCAATCAAAACAAAGAGCACTTAACATTTAGCCGAAAATAACTGTCCCCAAAGATGTAAGGAAACAGATTGTAAGAGCACATAGGCTACATTCACACTGCAGGTTGTGATGCCCAATTCTGATTTTTTTTGTTGAAATCCAATCTTATTAATTGGTTAGATGTTCACAGTACAAAATGTAAACTTCTTATTTGTATGTATTGAGAACGGATTGCGTTCTTGAAGTAACCTGCATGCACAAAACACTATGTCCGTGTATGTCTTTGCGGCAATTTCAGGGGTTTTGTGCAACCAAGTCAGTGTTAACTAAATTCTTTTGCGTAGGAGATTAAGAAGAAAGAGTGCAAGAAATTTGGCTTTGGCAGTTTGTGGGGAACATGCTGCGACGTCTGTTCCGAGGAGGGTATGGGTGAGGAGTTAGAGCCAAGAGTGGTGGGACATTGACGTGAGCCGCTTTGATGACGTATAGGTCGGACAAACGCGACCTGGGCGTTCAGAGTGTAGTGGCATCGGTTACATATCACATTTTTGCCCACACACGAAAGAGACCTGGGTCGGATTTGAAAAAAAATCTAAATTTAACTATTTACACTTATATACAAAAAATCTGATCTGGAACTAAGCCACACGTGCAAAAAAATCGGAATGACCTGCTGTGTGAACATAGTTTATGGCCAATGTTCCTTTGCTAACTTACCATTTTTGCGTTCATTTAGAGGTAGCAGGTTAGGAGCAGGCTGGAGGGATAGTTCCTGGAGCTCACTGGTCACTGTCTCACTCTGCGGGCTCGGGTCCAACAACCCCGTCCTGGCAACTTCCATATTGTCGTCGGCCTGCGGCTGCTCGACTTCTAGATGCAACATTGCCAGAGTGGCAGGGAGACCTGCAGAAAAAAGCATAGCATTTAGTAGGTCTGTCATCAAGTTACTATAGTAGTATATTAAGAAAACATTTACATCCTAAACTTGTTTGCTTAGTTAAAAAGCTATTATTTAAAAGTTAGTTACTAAATATTACAAAGTGAGTTGTGGAAATACTTGTTTAGTGTGAAAATCTGTTGTTCAGTGGGCCGGAAGGGGCCAGGAAAATCTATTCACATTTAAATGATGGTTCTTATTTATAACGATTGTGAATTGATTAAACATTTTCAAGAATTTATTTTTAAAAAGACGCTTTTTAGACCATCACCATTTTTTCTCACTAGTCGTATACATCAAACATCAGCAGCCAAGAGGTGTTTTTGTAACCTGTAACCTTTTTAGAAAAGGTTTTATCAGAATCAACTTTAATGGCTAAGTGTGTTTAAAACACAAGGAAATTGACTTAGTAGAATGTGATTTCTTTGTTCAATGCAAAAAAACTAAACAAACACGCAACAACCATGAGAGAGCACTGTACCGTATTATCATTTACATGCCAAATAATAGAGAATCAGTTTGAATGGAGAACCATGTTGAATTTGAGAATCTATTCTGAATCACTCAAAGAATTGTGATCAAACAAAGTCATAAGTTGTTGTCAGATTCACATCCCTACAGTACAGTATCACAGAAGTGAGTACACCTGTCACTTTAAACAACCATTTTCAAAACAGCATATGTTGTCAAAAGACAACACAATAGTCTGTGTAGAGCTTGGAAACGCAGTAAAGACTTGTTTTAACACTCCACGAAAAAATTCAACACAGTCACTGTTGTCTAAAAAGGAGGAAGCACAAGAGAGTGGTAAGATACAGTAAATGTGTCAGACATGGTGGCGTTCGTGATCTGAGGCTGCATGAGTGCTGCTGGCACTGGGGAGCTGCGTTTAATTGAGAGAAACATGAATTCCAACAATTGACATTCTGAAATCAGGGCTGTATGCTTGGCCGTTTACCAAGAGCACAGGTGCTACAAAACAATAATTTAAAAACAAGAGTTGCACCGAAAAATTTTAGTAGCACAATAAAAAATTGGGAGCAATATGATATCTCTTAAATAACACAATTTCATTATTAACACTCAAAAGACATACACATGTGCACTCATACATATAAACACAATGCCATCATAAGGCCAACTTCAACCCTCAACAGACACAGAGAATATCCTTTAACTGTGCTACCACTGTCGCAAACACTAATGTAGGGCTGGGCGATATGGAACAAAACTCATATCCCGATATTGTTTGGCTGAATACCGAGATACAATATATATCCCAATATTTTTTCCGTAAAGTGAAGTTGGACAAAGTCAAACTCAAATGTGTGTGTCAACTTGTTTTATTGAAACAAATACTTATTAACATAAGTAACTTTTTTGAAATGTTAAAAGTTTCATGTGTAGATGCACATAATTTTTTTTAAAAAGGATCATATTTTTTTTCCGACATGTGAAAGACTTCCCTGTGGTCTACACAACATGTAATGGTGATTCGTTGGTCAAAACGTGGCATAGACTATGTTTTACAGACCATCTTCAAGCCACTTTTTGACCGTCTCTTCAGGATGCACAGTTTTGTGGGCGGTCTTATTTTCGGGCCTCCACTTTGACAGGGTTTTCTCCACGTCAGCCATGTTGACGTTTTTAGCGCTTCCACATATTGTCTACTGACAGATGTAAGTTCGTATATATATATATATATATATATATATATATATGTATATATATATATATGTATATATATATATATATATATATATATATATATATATATATATATATATATATATATATATATACAGACAGACATGTACTGTATATATTACTATATTAATGTTTTAACCATGACAACCCCATAGCATCCAGAGACTTAAGGAACTCCGGGCGTATCTCATCCATGCCCGGGGCTCTGCCACTGAAGAGCTTCTTAAAGGGGACCTACACCTTTTTTGGAATTTTGCCTATCGTTCACAATCATTATGAAAGACATAATGACGGATGGATTTTTTTGTTCCCTGCTCCCCCCCACCCCGTTTCTTTGCGAGGATTATGAGACAATTTTCATCTAAAGGGGAATATATAAACACCCAAGCAGTTGGCATCCTAACGAGAGCAGACCTTATACAGTAAGTGATGTTGTATTAGGTTTGTTGGCTCTCATAAAGTCTGCAATCAGTGATGAAGAATAAAAATAAAGCGAATGCTGTGATCCGTTTTTTAAATTAATGCACCACTTATGCTTAAAATGATCAAAATACATACATATTAAATGTTATTGTTAATGTGCCCGTTACTACATTACATTTATACTTACATCATGTATATAAAACCGTAATGGAGGTGTTTGGATGTTTTTAGGGGCTCCTTAGGCAGA
Source organism: Nerophis lumbriciformis (assembly GCF_033978685.3). Classification (NCBI taxonomy): domain Eukaryota; kingdom Metazoa; phylum Chordata; class Actinopteri; order Syngnathiformes; family Syngnathidae; genus Nerophis; species Nerophis lumbriciformis. Next base: position 12,074,354 of record NC_084558.2, on the reverse strand, counting down.
ATTTAATAGCTCCTATAGGCTCCATTGTAAGCTGACTTTTGATCGCATTTATTTAATATTTAGAATGCAAAAAATAAATAAATAACATCCGTCATCATGTCTTTCATAATGATTGTGAACGATAGGCAAAAAAGTGCAGTTCCCCTTTAACTACCTCGGCAACCTCAGTCCCAGAAATAGGAGAGCCCACCACAGAGTAGCCAGTAACTGCTTCCTCAGTGGAATATGTGTCGTTGGGATTGAGGAGGTGTTTAAAGTAATCCTTCCACCAATCCACAAAATGCCCAGTCAACGTAAGCAGTACACTGTCCCCACTATACACGGTGTTGAGAGTGCACTGCTTCCGGCGGAGGATGGTGGTCCGGAATCGCTTCGAAGCCGTCCGGAAGTCATTCTCCATGGCTTCCTTGAACTTCTCCCATGTCCGAGTTTTTGGCTCGGCAAATGCCAAAGCCGCACACCGCTTGGCCTGTCAGTACCTGTCTGCTGCCTCCAATGTCCCTCGAGCCAAAAGGACCCGATACGAATGCTTCTTCATCTTGACAACATCCCGGATTATGGGATTACCGCCACACCTTGCAGCAACAGCTCGAATCGGCTGCCTCGACAAGTGAAGCATGGAACATGGTTCATTCCGACTCAATGTCCAGCGCTTCCCTCGTAACATGTTCGAAGTTCTATCAGAGGTAGGAATTGAAACTCTCTCTGACAGGAAACTCTGCCAAACATTCCCAGCAGAACCCCTTTATGCGTTTGGGCCTGCCAGGTCTGTCCGGCATCCTCCATTGGAGCCGACTCACCACCGAGTAGTGATCGGTTGAATGTTCCGCTCCTCTCTTCACCCCAGTGTCCAAAACATGATACCGCAAATTTGATGATACAACCACAAAGTCGAACTACGGCCTAGGGTGTCCTGGTGCCAAGTGCACAAATGGACACCCTTATGTTTGAACATGGTGTTTGTTATGGATAATCTGTGACGAGAAAAAAAATCCAAAAACAAAACACTACTCTAGTTCAGATCAGGGTGTCCGTTTCTCCCAATCACGCCTCTACAGGTCTCACTGCCGTTGCCAACGTGAGCGTTGAAGTCTATAGTAGAACAAGGGAATCCCCTGAGGGAGCACTGTCCAGTACTCCCTCTAGGGACTCCAAAAAGTGTGGGTACTCTGAACTGCTGTTTGGTACGTAAGCACACAAACAACAGACAGGACCTGTCCCCCCACCCAGAGGCAGAGGGAAGCTACCCTCTTGTTCACCGGGTTCAACTCCAACATACAGGCTCTGAGCCACGGGGCAACATGTATAGCCATGCTGCCCGTCTCCTCTTACAGCTGGCAACGCTAGAGCGGAAGAGAGTCTAGCCCCTCTCGAGAAGACTGGTTCCAGAGCCCTTGCTGTGCAACGAAGTCGAAGTTTAGGCTCTTTCACCCCAGCAAGGTGACGTTCCATGTCGCAAGAGCTAGTTTCTGTAGTTAAAGATCGGACCACCAAGAGCCCTGCCTTCGAATGCCGCCAAACTCACAGAGCACCCGACAACTATAGCGGGGAGACCCACGTTACCTCTTCGGGCTGTCCTCGGCCGGATAGGGGGCCAGGCGCTCGCCCTCAAGCCCTACCTCCAGGCTTTGCTCCAGAGGGGTGACCCGCATTCAGGCCAAGGAAGCCTCAGTCCTCGATACTGTCGATTTACAGAAGTCTTTGAGCTGCTCTTTTTGTGGTCCCTCACCTGGGACCTGTTTGTCATGGGACCCTACCAGGGGCATAGAAGCCCCGGACAACATAACTCCTAGGATCATTGGGACGTGCAAACTCCTCTACCACGACAAGGTAGCAGCTCAGGGAGGATATACATATATATACACATATATATACATGTATACATACATATAAATATACATATATATATATATATATATATATATATATATATATATATATATATATATATATATATATATATATATACATACATACATACATACAGGTAAAAGCCAGTAAATTAGAATATTTTGAAAAACTTGATTTATTTCAGTAATTGCATTCAAAAGGTGTAACTTGTACATTATATTTATTCATTGCACACAGACTGATGCATTCAAATGTTTATTTCATTTAATTTTGATGATTTGAAGTGGCAACAAATGAAAATCCAAAATTCCGTGTGTCACAAAATTAGAATATTGTTTAAGGGTTACATTTTGAAGACACCTGGTGCCACAAACTAATCAGCTGATTAACTCAAAACACCTGCAAAGGGCTTTAAATGGTCTCTCAGTCCAGTTCTGAAGCCTACACAAACATGGGGAAGACTTCAGATTTGACAGCTGTCCAAAAGGCAACCATCGACACATTGCACAAGGAGGGAAAGACACAAAAGGTTATTGCTGAAGAGGCTGGCTGTTCTGAGAGCTCTGTGTCCAAACACATTAATGGAGAGGCAAAGGGAAGGAAAAACTGTGGTCAGAAAAAGTGTACAAGCGATAGGGATCACCGCGCCCTGGTTAAGATTGTGAAAAAAAAACCATTAAAAAATGTGGGGGAGATTCAGAAGGAGTGGACAGCTGCTGGAGTCAGTGCTTCAAGATCCACCACCAAGAGACGCTTGAAAGACATGGGTTTCAACTGCCGCATACCTCGTGTCAAGCCACTGTTGACCAAGAAACAGCGCGCAAAGCGTCTCACCTGGGCTAAGGAAAAAAAGAGCTGGACTGCTGCTGAGTGGTCCAAAGTCATGTTTTCTGACGAAAGCAAATTTTGCATTTCCTTTGGAAATCGAGGTCCCAGAGTCTGGAGGAAGACAGGAGAGGCACAGGATCCACGTTGCCTGAAGTCTAGTGTAAAGTTCCCACCATCAGTGATGGTTTGGGGTGCCATGTCATCTGCTGGTGTCGGTCCACTCTGTTTCCTGAGATCCAGGGTCAACGCAGCCGTCTACCAGCAAGTTTTAGAGCACTTCATGCTTCCTGCTGCTGACCTGCTCTATGGAGATGGAGATTTCAAGTTCCAACAGGACTTGGCGCCTGCACACAGCGCAAAATCTACCCGTGCCTGGTTTACGGACCATGGTATTTCTGTTCTAAATTGGCCCGCCAACTCCCCTGACCTTAGCCCCATAGAAAATCTGTGGGGTATTGTGAAAAGGAAGATGCAGAATGCCAGACCCAAAAACGCAGAAGAGTTGAAGGCCACTATCAGAGCAACCTGGGCTCTCATAACACCTGAGCAGTGCCAGAAACTCATCGACTCCATGCCACGCCGCATTAACGCAGTAATTGAGGCAAAAGGAGCTCCAACCAAGTATTGAGTATTGTACATGCTCATATTTTTCATTTTCATACTTTTCAGTTGGCCAACATTTCTAAAAATCCCTTTTTTGTATTAGCCTTAAGTAATATTCTAATTTTGTGACACACGGAACTTTGGATTTTCATTTGTTGCCACTTCAAATCATCAAAATTAAATGAAATAAACATTTGAATGCATCAGTCTGTGTGCAATGAATAAATATAATGTACAAGTTACAC